>NC_133652.1:227572584-227726168 GCF_009905375.1 Apium graveolens
CAATTCTCGATTTCTACGTTCCTTTGAATTTCTGATTCATATTCCATTGATGATACATTGAGATTGATATATTCTGGTGTTTAGAATATATCAAAGCATACCGATTGTTCTGATTGCTAAGCGATGGACTGAATAATGCTATTTTTTTTGGGATTGAGTGTGTCTTAATCCTGAGGACCGGGATTTGACTGGTGCCTCGACATGGGCCGTAGTGCCTGGGTACCCGACTGGATCTAAATATGAAGATATAGATCTGTATTATATTCTGACTGATCAGCAGAATATAGATGCGAACTTGTGTCCAGTTTAGTTCATTTGTACTCGCCAGTAATGGCCTTCTTTCTATTCTCGTGGGGGTTATATCTTTGCAGATATACCCGGGATTACGGATTCATTTAAAATGCTTTAATACTGTTTATATTTTGTGGACTTGTTGAGCAATTTTTGGCTCACCCCATTTTGTTGTTATTCGCCTTATTGTTTTCAGTTAAGAAGGAATATGAAACCCATCAGGACTCGAGTGGTAAAGAAGCGGGTCAAGCCTCAGGATCCTCTCATACCTAAGGTGTTGATCCCAATCCAGGAAGAAAGCTTTGAATTGCCCGAACAGGTGGAGTGTTGATAGATAGTGTGTGTGTGTGTTTGAATAAAAGTTGAACTTAGTTTAAAATGAATCAGACAATGGTCTGTAATAAAGAGAGCTTGTGAGATTTTGAATTTGGTTTTGTAATAAAGTAGTTAGTGGTTTTTGTTTTCATACTTCAACCTAAAAAGATCCTGATTAGTGTCTAAAGGGGTTTAATTTCATTTCTTTATTATTTGTTAATCAGATTGTACAGGTTTGGTGATTAGCTAGTAACCCCCAAACTTATACCCCGGGTTTGGAGGGCGTTACAGTGATAGTGCTCAATTACTGCATATAGTCACTCAGCATACATGACAAACATATAAACCACAGAAACTGACTTAATTTTAGTTTAGTTTGATTCATTCAGGACTGTTGTACCCAGAATAGCAGTTAACTCAAGTCAAGATACATTTTGCACAAGAATTGACTAACAATTCACATATATATATATATCAATCTTGATCACAACTAGCACATAATCAATTGTAGTCTTGATTTTACCTAATAAATCATACATGGAGTTTTATTTTAATCAAATCAATGACACATACCAAGAATACAATTACACACAGCACATGTCTATATCAAGTTATGATCATATATGTTTAAACACTTACACTCAACTTGATTTTCCCAGATAACACAAAAATAGAGTCAATTTTTGGATCAAAACAAAGTTGTATCTCAATCAAAAGTTCACATACAAGTTACATACATCAATTTTGATCAAACAGACATGGTTAGATTTAATAACACTTCTCATACATTTATCAATTTTGATCACAGACACACAAATAATCAATTTTAGTCTTGATTCCACCAAGTAACTCTCAACTGGAGGTTTACTTGAGTCAAATCAGTGACATATATCAAGCACATTCTTACATATAGAACATATATCTCAGATTAAGACCACATATGCTTAAACAAGTATCTCTGAATTTGATTTTTCACTTATATAACACACGGAGTTATTTTTGAAACAAAACAAAGTTGTATCTTAGAACAAAATTCACAAATATCTCACATACATTTGTTTTGATTAATCAGTCATGTTTGACTTAATTTTATCAAAAATTATCATACATAAAGTTTTTTCATATCAATCCAGAGACATATTTCAAGAAATTCCTCAACTAACATATATATATCTCAATTTATGATCTCGTATAAGCAATTAATTATATTTAAATTCGATTTTCTCAAATATTTCATAAAACCAGTCTATTTCGAAAAGAAACAAGCATATCTTTCAAGTAGTCTTCACAAATAACACATATACTTCAATAATTTTCAATCACAGATGCTTCAAATCTTCAATTTCACAAAAACTAAATCACTAACACACATTTAGGGTTAGATCTGTTCATACCTGAGCCTGTAGCCTGGCCTGGCTTACAGGTCTTACCCGGTTGACTCAGTCGCGGACTGAGTCAACTTCCAAAACTCTGCATGCATCCATTTTTCTTTATCTCCGATTGATTTTAGCCTTGATTCTGTTCTTCTCCTGCATATTATCTTAATAAAATGGTTAGGATTTCATCAAATCAGTTATAATCGAATTAAATCGAAAGTATATATATATTTAAACGTGATTCGAATGTTCGATTTGATGATTCTCGATGGATTCATATAAAAATCATCAATTTTTAATCATAGAAATCATTCATTTTTCCAACCCAGACACGATTAACCCTCAATCGTATGTTACAAACGATGAGATATGAGTAATAAGCATAGTATCTGTGTATATTCATCGAGTTTTTGAAAGAAAATGATGAACTTGATCTAGGGTTTACAGAGAGAAGGAAGAGGCGAGAAAAAAATAACGAGAGAAGAGGCTAGGGTTAGGAATGAAAACGAGTGCACTGTGCAAACAGTGTATTCGGTTTTATATTAACCGAAATGGACGGCTTAGATTGATCTAAAAAATGATCAATGGCCTAGATTAAAACGTTTAATTTTCTGGGTTTTTTGGTTAAAAAATGGGCTGATATAAAATGATTTGGGCTGGGTTTTATATATATATATGTATATATATTGATATGTTTTTGGGTCTTATAATGGATTTGGGCCTTGACTATTGTTTGGGCTGGATTTAAAAAGAATAATATTTAATCCAAATATTATTTATTTGTATATATATTTAGAAAATTGATTTTTGATAAACCCAAATAATCATATCTATATATAATTACTAATAATAAGATATAATTTTATCTTAAAAATAGTATATATATATGTATGTATTTAGCCTTTATAAATCTCAATTGTAATTTAAATAATTACTTGAACAGTTTATTTTCCCGGTTAATCAAAGCTATATAAGATCTCACTAAATCCGATAAATAAATTTCTTTATTAACAAATCTGAATTTATGAGACTTAATAACTCGATCGAGAAAATATACTTTTCATGAGATAGGTTAAATATCCCAAAAGATAGATAAAAATTCCATTGTCTATCTATTTTATTGATTTCAACATTCCTAAATCCAAGCGGAGTTTAGTGAATCTTTCAGAATTCAATGGTTTTGTGAATATGTCAGCGAGATTGAACTCAGTATCTATATGAGTCATTTTTATGTCGCCTTTATTGACATGATCATGTAAGAAGTGATGTCTCACATCTATATGTTTGGATTTTGAGTGTAATACGGGATTTTTTCTAAGATCAATAGCACTCGTATTATCACATAATATTGAGATCACTTCAAATTTTATGTTATAGTCAGCAAATATTTGCTTCATCCATAATATTTGAGCATAATACTTTGCAGCTGTTATATATTCAGCTTCTGTAGTCGAGATGGATACGGAGTTTTGTTTCTTTGAAAACCAAGAAACTATGCATCCACCGAGAAACTGACACGTACCACTAGTACTTTTTCTGTCAACTAAATACCCGGCATAGTCCGAATCAGAAAAACATACTAAGTCAAATGGTATAGCCTTAAGATACCAAAGACCAACATCAATGATTCCTTTAAGATATCTTAATATCCTTTTTACTGCTGATAAATGAGATTCTTTTGGTGCGACTTGAAATCCAGCACACTTACAAACACTATATTGAATATCGGGATGACTTGCAGTGATATAGAGCAAGCTACCTATCATTTCTCGATATTTCTTTGTGTCTACGGGAATTCCTTTTGGATCTTCCGTTAATTTATTCGATGTAGACATAGGAGTAGAGATGGGTTTGGCATTTTCCATTTCGAACTTTTTCAACATCTCTTTACAATATTTTGATTGAGAGATATGGATGCCTTCATTTGATTTCCTTATTTGCAATCCTAAAAAGAAGTTTAATTCTCCCATCATACTCATCTCGAATTCTTTACTCATATTTTCTGAGAATTCTTTACATAGTGCATCATTTGTTGAACCAAAGATGATGTCATCTACGTATATTGGTACGAGCAATATATCATCATTTTCTTGCCTCGTAAATAAGGTTCTATCGGCCGTTCCCATTCTAAATTTATTTTCTAAGAGGAACTTGCTCAACCTTTCATACCAAGCTCTTGGAGCTTGTTTTAACCCATATAGGGCCTTATATAATTTATAAACGTAATCTGGATGGTTTGCATCTTCAAAAATGGGAGGTTATTTGACATATACTTCTTCTTCTAATATCCCGTTTAAGAATGCAGATTTCACATCCATTTGGTATACTTTGATATTTTTATGACATGCATAGGCTAGTAGCATTCTTATTGCTTCTATTCTTGCTACCGGCGCATATGTTTCATCAAAGTCTATACCTTCTATTTGGGTATATCCTTGTGCGACTAATCTCGCTTTATTTCGAACTACCGTTCCATTTTCATCTAATTTATTTTGAAATACCCATTTGGTGCCAATTATAGAAGTATCATGAGGCTTTGGGACAAGTTCCCAAACTTTACTTCGAGTAAATTGGAGTAGTTCCTCTCGCATTGCAGAGATCCAATCTTCGTCTAATAAAGCCTCTTTAGCGGTCTTAGGTTATATTTGAGATAAAAAGCTAAGATGATTCACAACGTTTTGAACTTGTGACCGCATTTGAACTCCCTTCCTTAAGTCTCCAAGAACATTTTCAAGTGGATGACTTCTAACAGTAGGAATGGCTTTGGGTAGTTCATCCTCTTTTTCATCTATTTCTAATGGATTCTTATTGACGGGACTCCCGAGATCCATATTTTCAAATTGTCGAATGATAATTTCAATATCATCTTTCTCAACATTTTCTTGATCAACAAGATCTTTATATTTTCGCATGTGGTTTACTTTCATCAAATGCTACATTCATTGATTCTTCCACCATAAGCGACTTTAGATTAAACACTCGGTAATCTTTACTATTATTCGAGTATCCAAGAAATATACCTTCGTCTGACTTAGGATCAAATTTTGTAAGGTATTCTTTTGAATTTAATATGAAGCATTTGCTTCCGAATACTTGAAAGTAGCTTAACTTTGGAGTTTTGCCAAAATAGAGCTCGTACGGAGTCTTTTGTTTTATAGGTAGTAGCAAAACCCGATTAAGAATATGGCAAGCCGTCGACATGGCCTCGGCCCAAAAATATTTTGGTCGACGATATTCATTTAGCATTATGCTAGCCATTTCTTGGAGTGTTCTATTTTTCCTTTCAACAACTCCATTTGATTGTGGGGTATATGGAGCGGAAAAATTATGTGTGATGCCATGTTTATTACAAAAGTTGGTAAAACTAGAATTCTCAAATTCTTTACCATGATCGGTTCTTATATAGACTATGGTCGTATTTTGTTGATTTTGAATCCTTTTGCATAGAGAGGAAAAGGATTCAAAAGCATCACTTTTGGCATTGAGAAATTCCGTCCACATAAATCATGAATAATCATCTACGATTACTAACGTATATGAACAACCTCCGAGACTTTGTATAGGAACCGGCCCAATAAGATCAATATGTATAACTCGAGAGGTCTTGAGGTAGATACCATAAATTTTGCTTTGTGAGAGGCTCGAATTTGTTTCCCTATTTCGCAAGCTTCACAAGTATAATCTTTTTGATAGTTTAACTTTGGTATACCTCGTACATGGTCTTTAGTTGATAAATTATTTATCAACTTCATGTTGCCATGTCCTAATCTTCGATGCCATAGTCATGGATTATCATTTATAGTGATTAGGCATACGCTCACTTGCTTGCTCATATCGCATATATAAACATATTTATTTATGGGGCAAGTGAGGACCAACTTTTCTGATTTATCCAAAATTGAACAATGAGTAGTGTAGAAGATTACCTTGTATTCATTGTCGCATAGTTGACTAATGGAGAGAAGATTGTACTTTAATCTGGTGACTAGTTGTACGTCGGAAATTCTAACATTTCCATTTCCGATATCCCTGATGCCGACAATGTTTCCTTTGCTATTATCTCCAAATGTTACGCTCCCCGTGGTAACCTTTTTAATGTTGTTCAAGAGTGACTTGTTGCCGGTCATGTGTTTTGAACACCCACTATCAAGGTACCATATGTCTTGTTTCGCGGCAAGACAAACCTACAAAACAAATTAATTAAATTTATAGGTACCCCTTTGTCTTGAGGGTCCTGGGGTTAGTACATCATAAAGAGCATTTGAATGTTTATAAGCATAGCTAGGCATTTTATTATCTTCCTTAGGAACATGAACCTTTTTAAGTACATAATTCCTAGTTGGGTAATTTCTAGATGTACCATAGATTCTAGATTGAGCATGATAAGCATTATGTCTATTATTATCATGATGATATGCATATATAAGAAATTGTTATCTTTTAAGTGCATAATCATTATGGTTGACATGATGTTGGTTGCTTCTATTTGGAAACATAGTTGGTTGATGAGACCTTTGTTGCCTTTGATCTTTATATTCCATATTTTTTTAAGGCACACGCTTATCATCTTTCTTGTATGATTCCTTGCGAATCCATACATGCTTCCCCTTAATTTCACCATTCTTGAATTTACAATATTGAACAGTGTGTCCAATCTTGTTATAATAAGAACATTTATACGATGGTGATTCGGGTGAAGTCTTAATTGGTGATACAAATCTCCGAATATTATTTTTAAGAGGAGAATTCTTATTATATCCTAAACCTTCATGATTGTATGAGGTTTTTGTATGCACTATTTGATCCAACATCTTATTGCCTTTGGTAAATCTTTGAAGAACATTTTCAAGACTTTCATTATCTTTTTGTAAGGCATTAAACTTGTTGTTAAGGATTATTTCTTGATCCTTAACTTGAGCTATGAGCTTATGATTTTCTTCTTTCAACTTTTGAGCTTCAATTGTAATCTCGTTGATCTTCATTAGCTCATTTCCTTTATCAAGATTGTCTTTAAAAGATGTTTCTTTATTTTGAACACTTGATTCCATTTGAATCTTTAGGTTCAATAGATCAACATGAAGGACACATATATTTTCATCCAATTGAACCTTTTCACGTACCATTTCTTCCTCTTTGAGGATTAGTGATATATTCTCTGTTTCAAGGTTGATTATATTTTCTTGAAGTTTATTTACTTCAACCTTGATGAGATGGTTTTGATCTTTTAGAGATGTAATCTCTTTTTCATCTTGGACTCTTGAGTCCATCATCCGAGTATACTCTTTATTTTGAGTATGATGTATTTCTTCTATTTTCATTTTCTGGGACCATACTAAGTGAAGCCTTTGATCAACATCTTCGTATTTACTTTTATATTCTACCACAAGTCTAATTAAATCAAGCTTATTCATGTCCACAAGTGATAAATTAGATTCATCCAATAATGACTTAATTGAGACGTAGTTAGATGTTACATCTTCATTTGTAGAGGAGACTTCCCTAGATGTAGTTTCTTCTCCGAGAGCCATCAAGCATAGATTCACCACTTCTTCACTAGCTTCTTCATCTTCACTCAAATCCCAACCATTTTCAGCCACGAGACTTCGTCCCTTTGAAAGTTTAGGACATTCTCTTTTATAGTGACCGGGTTGTTTACACTCAAAACACACATCTTGTGTTTCCTCCGGAGATACATCTTTGGTTTTGGAGGAGTGTAAATGGGATGAGTAGTAGAGACATTAGCATTACTATAGGTATTCATATTTTGATTGCCTTTGCCTTTGTTGTAGCTCGTTGACGGAAAATTATTCTTATAGTTGGAAGAATAATTTTGGGAGTAATTAGGCCTTCCGTTAGAGTTAAAAACTCTTTATGGATTATTTGATTTTAGGAAGCCTTTTCCGTATCTTTGAGCTTTGCTTTGAAGCACACGACAGAGTTGTCTCGTGAGAAGAGCAATTTCACTCTCATTGAGATTTTGAAGTTCCTCGTTTAACTCCTCGTCGTTTTCATCTTCATCTATTAATATGGCCTTTAGTGCCATATTTTTCTTTTTGTCCTCCACTTTTGGAGCAACCTTTTCCGGAATATTATCTTCTTCGTAAGCACGAAGATTATCGAAGAGGTTATCAATCTTATACTCATTTAGATTGTGCATCTCTTTTATAGTAGTAACTTTGACTTTCCAACTTGGAGGTAGAGATTTAAGCACTCTTCTATTCTTTTCATTTTAAGTATAATTATTTTCAAGTTGAGATAATTCACCGATTATACGAGTAAATCTTGTTTCCATATCGATGATATTTTCTCCTTCTTGGAGTTTAAAGTTCTCATAATCTTGGATCAATGTTTCCATCCGAGAATCTATTATATCAGTGGTTCCTTCATAGGTTACCACTAATTTGTTCCACATCTCTTGTGCCGACTTGCAATTATTCACTCTTTTATATTCTTTTTCTGCAAGTGCACTTGTGAGAACCATTTCCGCCTTGGCGGCTATATTCATTGTGGCTTCTTCCTCGAGATTGTATTCACTAACCTTCTTTTCGATGAGGATGACATCGACAATTTTGGTAGGTATGCGAACACCGTCTTCGATAGCCATCCAAACTTTAACTCCTTGAGATCTTGCATAAATGCGAAATCTAGTTTTCCATGTTGCAAAGTTGGTGCCATCGAACAGAGGAGGTCGTGAACTTGACAATCCTTCACCACAACCAACGGGATTAATATACGCCATTTGGACCACTTTTTGTTGTGCCTGTAAATATGCAAATCACTTAACAAACACGTTAGAAAGCACAACTCACGTCACCTCACCTCACTGCGAAACTAATAAGACAATCCGCTAAACACAAAGTATAGAGAAAATATGTGTTGAATTAGTATGTTACGGTACTAGCCCAAAAGATAGTATAATATTCAAATAAGAATATTAATACTCTATATGTTTACTTGACTTGAGATATAAAATGTTATATCAAATATACTTTTAATTACTCTGTCTATATGGATTATATGTTAATCGGAGTAATATAAGAAGTCCTTTATATGTATAATTAATATGGATTATGACTTCTTTGATCTTCAAGCTCAATACGTATACTTAACTCGGAATATATATTTATGAAGGGTTTTTAGCACATAAACGCAACGAAAACGTAAATTTAAATCTTAAAAAAAACTGAAACCCTCCGTAGGATCCATGCGAAAAATAATATTTAATTCGTAGTTCAGTATGTTTACCTTAAGAAGCTTTACGTTAATGGAAAGATGGAGGTCTTTAATAGCGATCCAAGAACGATGAACGGAAATCCCTAGCAGCTGCTCCTCAAGTGTGAAGCACTCCACCGGTATCCACCAAGAGTACAATGTGATGGAGGAGGAAGAGGTTGAGAGAATTAGTTGCCTCCCTCTTGTTCTACTTTAGAATTAGGGTTAATTATTTGGGTTTTTGGCAAATAGTGTTTATAATAGTATATTTATAGGCAAAATTTTCAGCTGAAAATTTTCCATAAAATATTATTATTATTAACCCTTTAATTGATTATTCTTATTAACCAATTAACTAATAATTAAAACACCTTTTAATCATTAATCCCTTTTCTAAATACTTTAGAAAAATAATTCTCTCACTTGATTTAATTTCCAAAATTAAATTCTTAATTAGTAATATTAAGAATTAATTAAATCTCATTTAATCAATTATTAAATCTTCTAATTAATTATTTATTTCATAAATAAATAATTACCAGCCATTATTAATTAATTCCCCCACCATTAAATCATTCTCTTTTATGGTGTGACCCTGTAGGTTCAATATTAAGCCGGTAGTATAAATAAATAATAATAAAACTATTTTATCATTATTTATATAAATTCTCTAATTCATTAAATATGATTAATTAATAAATTAATCATATTTATTCTACATCGTGAGGGATACTTTTCAGCATATTGCGACTATCCGGATAATACGAATTCACCGCTTAGAATACCAAGAACCTATTCAGTGAGTAGTTACCGTACAATCAATTCCTTCTACCCTGCAATGTCACGATTAAATACAAGGCATGGAACTTGTGTCAAGCCTATCTTATTTAATCATTTGCTTTCCCATTCACTATGCTTAGTTCTATTTAATGTAAATTAGAAACTCCTTTCTAATTTCATTCACTCTGGCCAGAGATTCCTGAACTAGCCTAAGTGGATCAGCATTGAACATTCTCTTCCTTCACTGGAAGGGGTAGATCCTTTATTGATTATACACTATCTTCGTGTACAAATTCCTATACCTAGTAGAGCCCTTATAATTGTCCCTGGAGACTAAGAACTAAACCAAAGCATAGTTCAGTGTACACAAGATGACTATGATGACCTCAAGTCTAAGGATACTTGTACAACTATCACTATGTGAACAACTGCTGACACGTGAGTGAACTCCATCAGTTGTTCAGCTGTGTGAGTCATGTTCGGTGAACTTATTCTATAATAAGCACCTACATACTAGCTATAGTGTCACCACACAAATGTTTATGAGAACAGACATCCTTCATAATGAAGCAAGCATAGTATGTACCGATCTTTGTGGATTACTAATTACCAGTTAGTAATCCTACGACCAGGAAATATTTAAGTTTAGAGTTATAATCTTTTAGGTCTCATTATTATGATCTCATCATAATCCATAAAAAGCTTTACTCTAAACTATGGTATATCTTATTTAAACACTTAAATAGATAAAGCCCGCAATAAAACCAAAACAAGTCTTTTATTAATATCAATGAAATCAAAACATATTACATAAAAGTTATTCCTAAATCATCATACGTGATTGGACTTAGGACACATCTCTTTCAATTTATATGTCAAGTATACTTATGATTACTCCGTCTTTGTAAAATATATGTTTATCGGAGTAATAAGAAGTCTTGTATATATGTATAAGCACTATGGCTTATGACTTCTTTTGTATTCTTCTTCTTTCGATTATGTATTTATGGATCGAAGAATACTTTGGTTACAATCTCGGAATTGTACCTATCCTTTTAAGCTCTTAGGCTTATGGATTTAGTATACTTATGATTTAACGATTATGTGGTCAAAGTATACTTTTAACTTCAAGCAACTTTATAGGTTCTATATTTCTTAGCCAAGGTCCAAATAATAAAAGTGCAAGTAATTGGCTTTGAATTTGTGCTTTTGAAGTTTAGGTGGATGATTACGTAGTTTAATATTGATCGACTTATAATCCCCCGAACACTGAAGATGCTAGAAGGGGTTATAAGTGATACCTTTCGTAATGATACTATATACACGAACTATGCGTTGACCAAGATCGAGATAAATGAAATGCAAAGTAATTGGTCAACTCATGTGATTAAATCCACCTTTGAAGCTTAAAAGGATGATTACGAAGTTTATATATATCAAATAAAAACCCTACTGAACACTAAGGTGCTAGAAGGGGATTATACGATATCTTTCGTAATTGGAATATATACACGAACTATGCGTTGGCCAAGATCCAAATAATAGAAGTGCGAGTAATTGGCCAACTCGTGTGATTTAATCCGCCTCTTATATTTGACAAAATTACGAAGATCACTATTGATCGATTTATAATCTCTCGAAACACTAGAGATGTTAGCGAGATTATAAAACGATACCTTTCGTAATTATACTATATTCACGAAATATGTTGGTCAAGGTCGAGATAAATAAAATGCAAGTAATTGGCCAACTCGCGATGTCAAATATGAAATCTCACTCGTGAGGAGTTATTTAGAGATTTATGAAATCTCACTCGTGAGGAGTTATTTAGAGATTTAAGTTCTTGTATATTATAGATCTTCTTCGTTTAGAGCTTCGGTTTGAAGATCAAGTACTTATTCGAATTCCGAGTTCAAATCTTCGTTCTCTTTTCTTAGAGAACCTTATTTATAGGAGATCTTGTATTAGAGCTAAAGATGAAGTATAGAAATTAAGTACAAAGCTCAAAATAAAGAAAACCAAAGAAGAAGCTAAAAACTCACCACTTTTGGAAAACGGTCGGAAAAGTTTGCCGGATTTTGGCACTATGGACGAACTTGGGCAGCCCTTCGGGAGGCCGGAAAGTGGTGGTGGATGAGCTCACTTGATGGGAACAAGCTTGCTTGGGTGAAGCTAAGCTTGGATATCAAAAACCTTAAGTATATGTGTGTATATAAGAGAGAGAAGGTTTTTGAGAAGAAGTGTGTGTATAGAATTTGAAAGAGATGAAGAAAGGCACTTCTTGAAAAATTCCCAGCAAGTATTTGGCTCTTTAGCTTAGTTAAAATGGTTTGGGGGTGGGAATTTATTTATAGAGGAAGTTGGGTGGAATGAATCGTTGAGATTTGAGAAGGAATGGATGGTGGATGGAGTGTATCACATGGATTGATGACATGGCAAGTAGGTTGTGTTTTTTTGAAAATGGGAAGGAAGCACAAGCTAGTATTGATTTAAATCTCAACTGATATATATATATATATATATTAAATATATATTTTCCTTTTCTTTTAATAATTCTTTAATTACTTTAGTTAAGGATTAAACACCATTAATTATGACCACCCCAAAAACTCTAAAAATAAATATCATAAAAAATATGATAATTACTTAAATATTATAAAATGATGTCCTGCAAAGTTTGGTCAATAATGGTCAATGGTAGCTATGTCAAACGTGGTCAACTGTGGGACCAACTACCTCGAAATTAGTGCCCGGACAAAAATTCTCGAAATGCTACAAAAATTTTATCATACATATAAAATACCATTTAAGTGATCCATACCAAATTTCAAGTCATTCTAGTATGTGGAAGTATTTATTTAGATTTAAAGCGGTTCTGTCAGCCTTTACTTCCGAATAAAAATACTATTGGTCTTGGAATGAAAGAGATGGATATTTTGACCAAAGTTTTGACTTGTATAGATAATTAAAATATATTTCCTAATATATAAAATGTGTTTGAGTGGTGGGAAATATTTTTGAGTATTTTTGAATAATTTTCTCCGAGAAATGCTGATTTTACGAAACGGGAGAAAATTACTTTACAAACACACAGAATGGGTGTAAAAATGGATATTAATACTTCAACCATGAATATTAATAAACTTTGAATAAAAAATATTTTGAAGGATGTAAAATATATTTAGGAGTGAAGAGTAAAATATTTTTTATTTAGCACGAGATCTCTAAAGAATATTTATGATATATTCCTTATTCGAGTTTGTTGCCTTTTTGATATTGCAACTGTGATCTAAAAAATATCATATCTTGATATTTCTTATTTAATCAAATTGCCTTAGATATATATTCCATACAATATAATTTTGATGTTTTTAGAATAATGGAATATCTCTTTTATAAATAATCTTGAAAATAATTTAGCTGATTTGAATATTTGACTTTGATGTGGATCAATTAAAATCATATCCTAATGGAGAGGATCTAAGTGTACTTAAATTTTATGTTTAATCATACAAATACCAAAATAAATAATATATCGAATATATCCTTTCACAATCAAATCCCACAAATCAACTTACAAGCCAGAAACGTGCGTGTGTGCAAATGCTTACAAATATACTATCGCAACTAGATCAATAATTATGACTCACTACTCATCAAGGCAATCGCAAGGTTATAAATAGAATAAAAGCTAAACTCAAAGTGACTGGCAACACTTTAATTCTTATATCAGAGTTATACATGGATTCATGCTTTTATAAACAACACAAAAATAACACAAATATGCTTATTTGACCGTGCAATGAGTGAGGTCCACAAAAGACTTATACAATAATACCCATGTAGCGAGCGTTAGGTTAGTGAATCCCAGACTATAAAAGCCTTAGGTCACTAGGCACAAAGTCCCCTAAGAACTTAATAACTCGAGTATTAAAGATCCCACTCGTGATCAATTATGCATAACACATATATTTTTTTTCTTTTTTTTTCTTATTTCTGAACGAGTGCGTTTCACTCCATCTCGTTCAACCCTAGGCTACTCATATAAAATGAGCCGACTACTAGCCATTTGACACCTAGCTATAACAACTAGCAATGAAATCCAATTTTCTCCAATTTTTAAATATTCATGTTATTTTATCATTAAGAATATATCCTAAATTCTAAATATAAACATGTGATTAAACCTCAACAAATAAACAAACCATGACCATGATCTAGCCCTCAAGCAACCTATAAGACTTAGTGAAATACAATTGTCTCTAGCATGCAAATAAACTCGATAAGACTTAACATCACTAAACACGACATCACTACACTAGTATTAATATCACGAATCAATTGGAAAATTCATCTAAGGGATCATGTTATAATGCAAATGCATGAAACTATATGAACAAACTATAAAATAAAAAAAACTACATGGTAAATATGCAACTATATGAACTAAACTAGCATGAATATGCAACTATATGTGACTCACACATAACACATAATCCCTAACTACTACCCCCAAAATTAAAATATTCATTGTCCTCAGTGAAGGTAATAACAAGGATTCAGGCATACCTAATCAGAATCAGGTCATCACCCTCAAGGGGTGGAGTGACAGGAGTGTCTGGAGGCAAATATACAGAATCCTCACTGAATACTAACCACTGGATGTCAACTCCTGTGGCTCTAAATGCAGTCCCTAACGCCTGGGTAAGGTCCTGTACAAAGCGACTATGGATGTCATGCATCACATCCATCCTCCTCAACAAGCGCCTATACTGCGTTGAACTCATCCCAGCACTGCCCTGAGCTTCCTCCTGCTGCTGCTACTGTGACCCCGAATGACCGGCCTCTCCCAACTCAGCTCTCCAAGCTGCCCTGCTCGCCTACTTCGTACCACCAACATATGCCTGATAAGTTGGCCTTTCACCTGGCAGATGGACATAAAAGTATCCAAGCCCCTTAGGATCGGGCTTCCCACCATACCACTCCGTCATATTCAACATCGTTGAACTATCAATCAGGGCACTCGGGAGCTGCAACTGCTCATGTGGAGGCCAATGAATGACAACCGCCACACACAACTTCATCACAATGGACGCATAGGGTATAGAACCCGTAGTACTCCCTCGAAGAAACCTCAAAATACCCTGATGGATAACCATCCCAAGATCCACATAGTCTCCCTAAAGAATCCCTCACAACAGACGTGCACGCTCAACAGTAACATCATGCATGTGAGAAGATGGCATGATGTTAGCACAAATAAAAGAATTCCATGCACGTGCAAACATGTTCATGCACGAGGAAGGAAATGTGGCATACTCGTTCATGCCCTTCTTGAACTTCCAATGAGTCTTAGGCACACACAGGGTAGCAACGATCAAATCCAAGTCAAACACCTCCGGCGTCTTGTCATTTCAATACTCCTGTTCTGGCCTCCTCTCGGGCTGCTCAATCGCCCTACGAATAGCCTCGGCACTATACTCCACCGCCATCCCCCTAACCACCGTGAAACCGTTCTTCTCCGCCTTAGCATTCGCGTAGAACTCATGCACCACACTCATGGGCACAGCAGCGGGTGTCTCACAAAAAGTAACCGAACCCATCTCCAAGATCATATCCAACAACTTATCATCTTTCCTTGATGGCAGAATACCACGCTCCTTGGCTATAGGCTTCAAAAGCAGCCTTGCATACTCCGCCTCAGCCTCGGAAGTTGAAAACCTAGGACTCACACCACCCGCACTCGAAGAATCAGTAGTGTTGCTGCTAACTTGAGTTCTTTGCCTTTTGGGTGCCATTGAGATTGAATAGTTTGAGAGAAAAGATAAGTGTTTGAGAGAGATTTGTGTTTGAGAATTTGAGAAGTGATTGAGAAGTTCTGTATAAGTGTGTGTATATATAGAATATTAGGAGAGAATTAGTTATGGGAAAGAAGTGAGAATTGATTATGGGAATAATAGGAATAATGGATTTGATTTGGATAGGGAAATATGGGATGTGGTGGAGGGAAATTCGGGTACAAATTGAATTTGTATTGAAGTCCCTGATTTTCTATTATTTTCTGCTTTATATTTTTTTCGACTTCATTGATCCATTGCGGCCGCCCCGCTGGCAGCGCGGGCGCGCCGTGCTTTTGAAAAACCAGCATGGCCGCCCCGCATGCCAGCGCGCCATGCTACTGACTTTTCAGCGCGGCCTCCCCGCTTCTCAGCGCGGGCGCACCATGCTACTGTAATTGGCACTGAATTTTTCTATTTTTCTGATTTTTTTGTGTTTTTCCTCCTTTTTTCCTTCTTCCTCTATCTACCAATGTACAACAAACTTGGGTTGCCTCCCAAGAAGCGCTTAGGTTATGTCGTTAGCTGACGTAGAATCTCAAGATCAAGTAGATAATAGAACGACACTAACCACCTCACGGTTTGTCGTATCCCCGTAGTAGTGCTTCAACCTTTATCCATTCACTCTGAACGCTTGGCCTGGATCATTCTCAAAAATCTCCACAAGTCCATGCAGAAACACAGTTTTGATTATGAAAGGCCCGGACCACCTCGACTTCATTTTTCCAGGAAAAAGACGGAGACGAGAGTTGAACAAAAGAACTTGCTGCCCCGGCACAAATGATTTGAGAACTAGACCCCTATCGTGCCACCTCTTGACTTTTTCCTTATATACATTTTGTTATTTTCATACGCTTGAAGTCAAAATTCGTCGAGTTCATTCAATTGAAGCATTATTTTCTTACCAGTTGCATCTAAATCAAGGTTCAACTTCTTCAAAGCCCAATACGCTTTATGTTCGAGCTCTACAGGAAAATGACACCCCTTACTATAAACTAACTGAAATAGCGACATGCCTAACAGAGCTTGTATGCTGTTCTATACACCCACACATCTTCATCAAGCTTTAAAGACTAATCCTTCCTTTATGGAAATACAACTTTCTCTAAAATACGCTTGATCTCTCTATTAGACACCTCAGCTTGACCATTAGTCGGAGGATGGTAGGCTGTAGCAATGTGATGATTCACATTATACCTTTGCATCATTGCAGTGAACTTGCGATTGTAAAAATGCGATCCCTCATGACTGATTATGACTCTTGGAGTCCCAAATCATGTGAATATCTGCTTATGAAGAAAATAAAGCACTACATTTACATCATTTGTTGGCAAAGCCTTAACTTCAACCCATTTCGCATATAATCTACCGCCAACAAGATATACTAATTATTGCAAGATGATACAAACGGCCCCATAAAATTGATTCAGCAAACATCAAAGACTTCAACCTCGAGAAGCACATTAAGAGGCATCTCATCCCCCTTGGACATATTACCCACACGCTGGCATCGATCACACTTCAAAATAAAGTGATGTGCATCCTTAAACAATGTGGGCCAGAAGAATCCCGCTTGAAGGACACGAGCTGCTGTCTTTGCTGCTCCATAGTGGCCTCCATAAACAGTCAAATGACAGTCTCACAAGATCCCCCCCCCCCGTTTCGCTGTACGGAATACATCTCCTGATGATCTGGTCAGCTCCTTGCCTAAACAGATATGGTTCATCCCACATGTACAACTTCACCTCATGCAGAAACTTCTTCCTTTGAGCATAAACAATTCTGGAGGCATGATATTACTCACAAGGTAGTTCACAATGTCTGCAAACCATGGTTCTTTTTCTTGTACCCCAAACAACTGCTCATCGGGAAAAGACTTATTTATCAATGTCTTATCATGTGAAGTTGCACTTGGATCTTCCAAACGCAAAAGATGATCAACGACTTGATTCTCAGTTGCTTTTTTATCCTTGATCTCTAATTCAAATTCCTGAAGCAAAAGAACCCATCTAATCAATCTAGGCTTTGAGTCCTTCTTCGAGACGAGATATCGAATTGCAGCGTGATCAGTGAAAACTGTCACCTTCGTCCCAAGCAAATAAGATCGAAACTTCTTAAAATCGTAGACAATGACTAAGAGTTCTTTCTCCACAGTAGTGTAATTCAGTTGAGCACCATTGAGGGTCTTACTAGCATAGGAGACCACATGAAATATGTTGTTCTTTCTCTGCCCAAGAAATGTTTCAACTTTATAGTCACTTGCATAGCGCATCATCTCAAAACGTTTATTCCAATCAAGTGCAGTTATGACAGGCGCTGTGATCAAACTCTTCTTCAAGAACTCAAAAGTAGCTAGGCACTCGTCATCAAACTTGAACGAGACATCTTTATCTAAAAGATTGCACAAAGGTTTAGAGATTTTAGAGAAGTCCTTGATGAATCGTCTATAGAAACCCGCTTGAGCAAGAAAGCTGTGAACTTCCTTAACAGAAATTGGTGGGGGAGATTTTTAATGACCCCCACTTTGGCTTTGTCCACCTCAAGACCCTTACTAGAGACCTTATGCCCAAGAATAATGCCCTGTCGCACTATAAAGTGACATTTCTCCCAGTTGAGAACCAGATTGGTTTCAACACACCTTTTAAGAACTACGACAAGATTTTGCAAGCACTCATCAAAAGAATCACCAAACACAGAGAAATCATCCATAAACACCTCCACATTCTGACCAATCATGTTAGAGAATATAGCCATCATGCATCTCTGAAATGTGGGAGGTGCTCCACACAAACCAAAAGAAACTCTTCTGAAAGTGAAAGAACTAAATGGACAAGTGAAAGTAGTCTTTTCTAGATCTTCTAGAGAAATGCAAATCTGATTATAGCCCGAATAGCCGTCCAGAAGACAGTAGTACTCGTGCCCAGCTAATCTGTCCAGCATCTGATCAATAAAAAGCAGAGGGAAGTGATTATTTCTCGTGGCCTTGTTCAGCTTCCTGTAGTCCATGCAAACTCTCCACCTCGTGACTGTTCGAGTAGGAATGAGCTCATTCTTCTCATTAGCAACAACGGTGATCCCTCCTTTCTTTGGCATACACTGAACTGGACTCACCCAAGAACTGTCAGAAATGGGATAGATGATCCCTGCATCCAGCCATTTGAGAATTTCCTTCTTCATGACTTCTTTCATGATTGGATTAAGCCTTCTTTGTTGCTCAACAATAGGCTTGCTACCTTCCTCTAGCAGAATTTTATGTATGCAATAAGAAGAGTGATTCCCTTAATATCTGTTATAGTCCATCCAATTGCCGATTTGAACTCTCTCAGAATTCTTAAGAGTTTTTCCTCATCACTACCTGAAAGGTCAGATGCAATAATCACAGGCAAAGTAGATGCATCACCTAAAAAGGCATACCTTAAGTGTTCAGGCAATGGTTTAAGCTCAAGGGTAGGAGCTTCCTCAATAGATTTCTTGAGGCGCTTTGGAGATTTGTTCATCTCCTCCATTCCAAGAGATTCAAAAGGCATACCCATCTTCCGCTTTCAGGGAGAAGCATTCAGATATTGCAACTGTTCATCATCTT
The DNA here is from genome assembly GCF_009905375.1 of Apium graveolens. Classification (NCBI taxonomy): domain Eukaryota; kingdom Viridiplantae; phylum Streptophyta; class Magnoliopsida; order Apiales; family Apiaceae; genus Apium; species Apium graveolens. The sequence continues at coordinate 227,591,979 of NC_133652.1, forward strand.
CATCATCTTCACTATCTGAATTCCCCAAGAAGGCATTTTCTAAGGCATCAAACTTTAGCAATTGATCAAGTTCTAAAGTAACCACAGAATCGACCAACTCCACTTTTAAGCACTCCTTATTTTCAGTGGGGAATTTTATGGCATTGAACATATTGAAAGTCACATCCTGATCCAGCACTCGCATAGTAAGCTCACCCTTTTGCACATCAATCAAGATTCGACCCGTAGCCAAGAATGGTCTTCCCAAGATTATGGGAATCTTCTTATCCTCCTCGAAATCAAGAATTACAAAATCAGCAGGAAAGATGAGTTTGTCCACCTTGACCAAGACATCCTCCACAATGCTTCGTGGGTACGTAATATAACGATCGGCCAACAAGGTCATATAAGTAGGCTTTGGATCAGGTAAGTCCAACTTCTTGAAGATTGACAAGGGCATCAGATTGATGCTAGCTCCCAAGTCACATAAGCATTTGTCAATATGAAACTTTTCTAATGGTGCAAGGAATAGTGAAGCTTCCAGGATCTTTAAGCTTCGGAGGCAACTTCTGTTGTATCACAGCACTGCATTCCTCCATGAGAGCAATGGTCTCTAAGTCATCAAGCTTCACTTTCCGAGAAAGTATACCTTTCATAAACTTCGAATAACTAGGCATTTGTTCAAGAGCTTCAGCAAAAGGTATGTTGATATGAAGTTTCTTGAACACCTCCAGAAATTTTTCAAACTTCTTATCCGGCTTTTTATTCTTCTGCAGTCTCTTAAGGAAAGGAGGTGGAGGATAGATCTGCTTCTCCCATGTATTACCCTCAGGAGGAGTGTGTTCAAACATAGTCTTCATTGGTACCACTTCTGCTTCCTTCTACATTTCTTCTTCAGCCATAGCTTCTTCTTCCGAAACTTGAGATTTTTCGGGATTTGCAACCTTCCCAGACTTCAATGTAATTACCTTAACTTGTTCATTAGCTTCCTTCTTTCCTGGTACTTCAGTGTCACCGGAAAGTATACCAGGTTGACGATTTAGCAAGGCATTAACAATTTGTCCAATTTGATTTTCCAAGATCTTGATAGAAACAGCATGGCTCTTGCACATGAGCCTCAACTCCTCCAATTCAGATTTTCCATTAGACTGTTACATCTGGAGTTGTTGTCTTGGTGCATATTACGGTTGCTGAAAATCAGGAGGGTTGTACTGCTTTGTTGGATATTGCTGATAATTCTGTTAAACCGTATTCTGAGAATTTCTCCAACTGAAGTTAGGATGATTGCGGTTGTTAGGATGATAGGTGGCTGGAACAGGCTGCTGCGACCTTTGAAAATTGCTCACGGACTGAGCTGATTCACTAGAAATAGCGCAATGCTCCGTCTCATACGCATCAGCACAAAGCTCACAGACACTAGTGATCTGATTAACTCCATAATTAGCCAAAGAATCCACCTTCATCATCAAAGCCTTAAGCTGAGCAACTATAGCAGTAGCTGCATCTAACTCCAGAATTCCTGCTACCTTGCTCTGAGATAGTCTCTGAGTAGGATTCTGGTATTCATTAGCAGTCATCAGTTCAATCAATTCATAAGCTTCATCATAGCTTTTTGCCCACAATACTCCTCCTGATGCTGCATCAAGCATGGGTCTAGAAGTAGCACCCAAACCATTATATAAGCAGTTAATGATCATTCAGTCAGGAATCTCATGGTGAGGACACTTTCTAAATATCTCTTTATAGCGATCCCAAGCCTCACATAAAGATTCTCCAGATTGTCGAGCAAATTGAATAAGTGCGTTTCTGATTGCAGAAGTCTTCGCCAAAGGAAAAAATTTAGTTAAGAACTTTTGAGCAGGATCCTCCCATTTGGTGATAGACCCTGGTGGTAGAGAATATAACCATCACTTAGCTTTATCCCGCGGAGAGAATGGGAAAAGCCTCGACTTAATAGCATCTTCAGAAACTCCATTGAACTTGAAAGTGTTGCAGATCTCGACGAAATCTCTGATGTACATGTTGGGGTCTTCCAGAGAACCCCCAAACTGAACTGAGTTCTGTATCATCTGAATCGTGCTTGACTTGATCTCAAAGGTGTTAGCCGAGATGGTTGGTCGAACAATGCTAGATTAAATGTCACACCCCCAACTTAACAATACATAATATATAACTATTACAATATTTAAAAGAAAGTAAATATAACTGAATCCAAGATCTTACATTTTAGGGTTTGGAATAGCCCAACACTACCATCTATTACAACTGATTTTAATATCGAGTCCTCACAAAATACTATCTCTTATTCTACCTGAGCTCGGACATATGTATCAGCGTCACAAGTCTTACGTGCTGTCTGCTTGAATCTAACCATAGCTGCTAGCTGAAATATCAGGGTTAAAGCAAGGAGTGAGCCAAATATTCAACAAGTGCTAAACAATATGATACAACACATAAATCGAGATATTAAAGATTGACAATGCGAAGATATAAATAATAATAAAAGATGAAATTTTGGGTGATGGCATCATTTGCTTGAATCAAAACATTTTCAAAATCATATCTTAATCAAAATTATTTTATGACGCTTCGGATTACAGCCGGTGATCAGCCGCGAAGTAATCCCGAACCTCACTGGGTTCTAAAACATTAATGGGATCCCTAAGCAACTTTTAAGCCTACAATATAAGTGTGGAAGGGACTCGCGTCTCAGTCCAGATCCACTATTCAAGAAAACATTTATCCCCCTTTGGGACTGAAAATCCACATTTTAATCATTTCAAAAACTGATGCCGATTTATAATAAAATCTCTTAAATAGTAAACATTTTTAACGAGGGATTATAGATCAACTTTAAAATACTGGAAATATGTCACCAAATCTCAGGGCCATGATTCACTAGATTTTATTCTATCGGGGTACTTGCACGGTTTCTATTTACAAGGTTTCTGACAAGAAGATTTAGTAGGGTTTTTGGATAATAGGAAGGAGTAATGCCAAACTAGGCTTAAAGCAATGGTTTTAGACAAGGTATAGGTATTATAGCATCAAGAAGATAAGCATCACTGGTTATAAGTATACTAGAAGTATTAAGGTATAAAGAAAGTGATCATTAGCTTAAGGTATAACAGGATGTCGAACTTTAGGGTAAGGATAGGGTTATCAAACAATCATGAACAACTTTAAAGAGTATCTGGCTTTTAGGTATCAATGTAAAGTTTCTATTGGGGTTCAAGCATCAGGGTGAGATGTCAAGATTTTAGGAATCAATAGCATGTTAATCAAGAGGATCAATCAAGTTTTATAACAAATCTTTATTTTTATCATGGCATTCCAATTACTTTGATGTACTAGCATGATACGACTTTTGATCTACTTGCAATATGTACTTGAGGGTTCATGGCATTTCTATATAATACGAAGATAGATTTAAGAATCACTTGGTTCAAGTATATCAAGATGACTCGGGATGCTCGCATCATATATATATAGGAACTAATTATCACACATTTGCAGTGTAAACGAAAAACGGGTTGAATCACTTGCCTTGAGAAAGGCTGGTCTAGTCTGGCTGGTAGGAGCAACTGGAAGCTTTACTCGACCTTTATGGCAAGTTTACCCTCGTCTCGAGATCCTACATAAATAATAATAACCTCATTATAATATATTTTCACCAACTCAGCCTATTTACAACCCAAAATTAAATACAAATGGCACTTAGGCCTATATGCACGAAATTTATAATCACCTTATAAATACAATAGTACACATAGCCATATATACTCACATATCATATTTTAATATCAAATAATATCACACACACCATAATGCAACACTAGGCTTGGATGATCTTGATCCCCAACTAAGTTACTTGATCGCTAAACTAGACAAAGTCTCCAAATTTTGGCCTCCTAACTCGATGTGCTTTTACTAAACTATCCAAAACCTATTGACCCTCACTTGGACCTTTTACTCTACTGGCTTTATACTATCTTGAAACCATAGTGGTCAACCTAGGTCTCACTCATAAGTGCTCTAAAACTATGTGATAAGTGAAAGTGCTCACTAAGATAAATTTCAGAATGACATCTATGGTTTCTTGAGTGCATTAGACACTCTTACACTACAATTTTACCTCCAAAACTTCTACACTAGACTCTTCTGACCATAAGGAATCTTCCAAACTCGATGTGGCTTAAGGGCCTAGCTTGGGCCTCCTTGGGCCTAAACTTAAAGTTCATGGTTCCCCTGTTTTTCTGGGCAGAAAATGCCCTGACTTGAACTAACTTGCAACACATGGTTCTAACTCAAATCTTATGAACTATGGCTGGAAAAACTCCTCTGACACTCCCTCTAACTAAGGCCCAATAGGGCCTAATGAGGGCCTACCCATGACATGGTCAAAGCTTCCTATTTCTAAGTTGCAACAAAATTGTCCCCTGCTGGACAGATTTTGTGATTCCACTCGTGCACCCAACCAAACGAATTCCAAACCTTCAACAAACAGCTAAAGACTTTTATATACTCCTAGTGCTAGCTTATGGTGGATTGGGCCTCAAAGTGCACAACAAATACTCATTCAAAACTTCCCCATAAACTAGTGCATCAATTCTGGAAAAAATGTAAACACTAACTAATCCTTTTCCACCTTAACTCCCACTTAATAACCAAGAATCCAACCCTTACCAAAGCAAACCTAGTGCCTTAATGTCCTAAAATAGTGCCCCAACAGGAGGGGAGATCATCCATGCCCAAGAACAACAACATGCAACTAAAAATATAACATGCAACTCATGGAAAACACTTAACAATATTTCGGCTAAAGCATAAAGTTTAAATGCTTGCAAATTCGACTTGTACCTATTACTCATCCTTAATATTCATGAAATATATCTTCTCTTAACTATTAATAAGAAATTTATCATGGAACCAATCTATTTTAAGCACACATATTTTGAATTTATAGATTTTTAGACATAACAACATGATTTCGAAAAGAGTAGCATGCAAAACATGGTTGATCATCATTTTAATATCTTAAAACTAGCATGCATGGCTAAACATGAATATATAATGAAATTTCAGTAGCATGCAAAGGATTTTAAAGCATGGTTTCTTCATAAAACACTTAGTTAGCACATATATAAAATGTATCTCATAGAGAGCTCTTGAATTCACAAGAATCAAGAGTTTCTCTTTGGAGATCACACAAGAACTACACATGCAACCATGAAACTTCAACTCCCAAGTCACAAAACTCTTGGGAAGTATATAAAATTAATGTAGGTAGAAGATTTACACTAGGGAAGATGAGGAATGAAATGAAAAATGGAGGGAGTGGGGGATGGGGGGCTTCGGCCGAGAGCAACAAGTGAGGGAGGGAAGGAGAGAAAAAATGAGGTGTGTTGGAGTGTGGAGTGAGTGAAAATGACTTCTCCCACTTGGTTTTTGGTTTTATGCTTTTGGGTTGACAAAATAATGAGTGGAAGTGAGAATGTACAAAAATGACCTTTAGCAAAAGTTAGGCCATTTTGCATGCAAGGTTAGTGTGGTAATTTGGTAATCAACAAATGAGTTAGTGGGGTTGGAAAGGTCTTCTTTGCCCTTTGAGAGAATAGAAGGGTGATTTGCATGCAAGGGCTTCTATGTAATTTGCTAATTATAACAAATAAAATTTGTAAAGATTTATTTTTATAAAATAAAATACAAGTTTAAAAATTATAAAATTTATACCATAAAATAACTTGGATTTTTAGAAATTTTATAAAATCACTTTCGAAATTTGTGAACAAAATAACTTTTAAAAGAAAATTTCTCCAAGGTTTAGAATATTCCTTAAAAAATCAAAAATAAGGGAAATAAATAAACTTTTGCTTTGAAAAATCATATACTGCATAAAGCAAATTTATAATGCAGAAATTTTCATTCACACAACGTACAACCATTTACTATATTTACATTCGGCTCTAATATTATACCAAGTCCACAAATAATATTACACAAAATGCCGGTCGTAAAATTGAATATCATTTATCTTTGGTTGAGAGTAATCCATCAAAGCCTTCGGATTCGCTTCTGGTTCTCCCATTGCAATAAGTGCTTCTTCTTCAACTTTCTCCTCGACAAGAACTTCCTCGAAAACTTCCTTAGCTACTACAACTTCTTCCTCAACTTGATCCAATGTTCTCTTACGAGACCGAGAACGCGTATGCATACACGCTCGCTAGAGTACCTGAGACACGACAAGGAAATTAGTAAGTAACAATATCCGAGTCACTAAACTTTAACGATCAATGATGACAAACACATAAACTAAAAATTAACACCAAAGTCCCCGCCAACGGCGCCCAAAACTTGTTAGGACGAAAACACGCTCTAATATTCACGCAAGTATACGTGATCGCAAGTAATATAGAATTATTTCTAGTTCATTCCCACAGAGACTGGTTTAAGTTAATTTAAATCAATGTACTTATGCAACAATGGTATGGTTATTATTTAATGCTAAGACGAATAACAAATTGAGGTTGTTTTAACTATGCTTAACTAAGATATTATACTAAAGAATATTAACTAAAAGAACACAGAGAGTTGAATACTATGTGACACAAACATGAGATTCTAACTTCATTAAATACTTCATTCAATAGCCTTTTTGTTCTTAACTTTGGCATGCAATGGTGATGACACTAATCAGATAACACGAAACTGATAAATGCCAACTTTTGTTGCACGAATGCCATACTGCCAGACATCCACAAAAGAGATATAAACTGAATAGACACCAATTATATTGAGACCCTATATGTCTATAGAATTTGACAACATAACGGTTTAATGTACAAGTTATCTATCATGATTATATAGGGCAAGTAAGATGGTTAAAATTACCTACGAATCATGCATATCAAATATTATTGTGTATATGGTGTGTACTTGATGATTTCATGAACAAAACACCTTGGTAGATTTTACTTAGTGAAATTGTAGCACTCAACGAATAAGGATTATAGTCCCGACGGATAACTCTTTTTTGGTCCCGACGGATGATGACTTATTATCCATCGAGTGAGTAGCTTATGTAACAATAAGTTTGTAGCATATTTCTGCATACACCTTTGTATAGATTCTGTAGTAGCATATAAATCATGTTGACTTTAACTAGATATGTAGAATAGGTTGATTAATTGTACATAGATGGTGTCTAGTAATTCTGCATAAATGAAATGAAGTCAAGTGCCAAATAGATACCGATGAATGATTAACAAAGCCATCGACGGATGATCAATATAGCAATCGACGGATGATCAACAAAGCCATCAACCGATGATCATAAACTCGACGGATGATCATGTACTCAACGGATAAAAAATTCAAATATCCGTTGACAGTGACAACACAGTCACATGCGTCGAGTGTATGCGAATGGAATGTGGTAGCCTATTTAACTAGGTTTTTGAGAACAAAGAAGCATTGCCATTTCCATGCTATTATGAAGATATTCAAAGATGCTGGAATAGAGTAATGAAGTAGCATTGTATTGGACTTGATAGTTTTTGTTTTATTATCCTGTCTTATTACTTTGTAATCTTGGTGATATATAAACCAAGAAGCAGCAATAGAATAGTAACTAAGAAACTCAGTTAGAAAGAGAGAAACATTTGTAAGTTGTATTCTTAGCATTTCTCTCATTCTTAGTTGTTATCATTTGTAAGCAGCTGTGAGCTTTTTGCACACAGAGTTTTCTCGATATATATTATATATCTCTGGTGGCATCATTCAATCCACCAGAAAGTTTTTAAAGACTCTTGTTTTTAATTACTTGTATTTTGATTCATTTCAAGTAACTATTCCGCATTCTGCTAATCAATTCACACACACACACACACATATATATATATATATTTCAGTTAGAACATTTTTATTCAAGAAAAAGTTTCAAGAATTCCATTCAACCCCCCTTCTGTAATTCTTGTTACATTGTTAAGGGACTAACAATTGGTATCAGAGCAAGCTCTTGAAGAACAAAGAGTTTAAAGATCAAAACAATACAGCAAGATGAACAAGAAGGATGTTGGAGTCAAGATTCCTTTTCTGGATAAAGATAATTACCATCATTGGAAAGTAAAGATGCATCTTCATTTGCTTTCTCAAGATGAGGCCTGCATGGACTGTATAGAAAGAGGCCCTCATGTTTCAATGAGAGCTGCAACTGGAAATGAGCCATCTGTCCCCAAGCCAAGGCATGAATAGTTTGATCCTGATATTGAACAAGTCAGGAAGGATAAAAAGGCCATGAATATCATGTTTAATGGAGTTAACGGTGATATGTTTGACAACATTATAAACTGCAAAACTGCCAAGGATGTTTGGGATACAATACAGATCATCTGTGATGGCACTAAGCAAATTAGAGAAAACAAGATGCAGCTACTGATTCAGCAATATGAGCATTTTCATAATGAAGAACGTGGATCTCTCACTGACATTTTTAGTAGGTTTCAAAAACTACTAAATGCTTTAAAGTTGCATGGAAGGGTCTATTAAACAAAAGACTCAAATATGAAATTCCTTAGATCTCTTCCAAAGGAATGGAAACCAACGACAGTCTCATTAAGGAACTCACAAGATTATAAGGAGTTTACTTTGGAGAGACTTTATAGCATCCTGAAAACTTATGAGCTTGAAATAGAGCAAGATGAGAGGATGGAGAGAGGAAAGAAGAAAGGAGGGTCCATTGCACTAGTTGCTGAGTTAGTGGAAGAGAAGGAGATGAAGATGGAAGCTGTGGAGTCAACTTCAAGGGTCTGTGAAAGCAAGGGCAAGGGGCTTGCAGTAGAAAGTGAAGATTCTTTGAGCCAAGATGACATGGAAGACATTGATGAACATTTAGCTTTTTTTTCCAGAAGATTTGCCAAGCTCAAGTTCAAAAAGAACTTTGGAGCAGCCAAGCCAAATAGAAACATGGTAAATAAATCAAAATTCAAATGTTTCAAATGTGGCTTGGCAGGGCACTTTGCTAGTGAGTGTAGGAAGACAGATTCCAGTAAGAAAAAGTTTGAGCCTGCGGATTATAAGCAAAAATACTTTGAGCTGCTCAAACAAAAGGAAAGGGCTTTCATTACACAAGAAAATGATTGGGCAACAGATGGTCTGGATGAAGATGAAGATATCAGCTGTGTCAATTTAGACCTAATGGCCAAGTATGATGAAACAGAAACAAGTTCTTCAAGTAATCAGGTAATTACTATAAACCTTGCACATTTATCTAAAGCTGAGTGTAATGATGCTATAAATGACATGTCTACAGAGTTATATCATTTGCGTGTTACACTTAAGTCTCTTACTAAAGAAAATTCTAAAATCAAAGAAAACAATTTGTTTTTGAGTGAGAGAAATAATGTGCTAGAGTCTCAGTTCATTGATTTTGAAAAATTAAGAATTGAGTGTAAGATTGCCAAGGAGAAATTAACTGAGTCCTTGAAGAAAGAAGAAATTTTGAAGAAGCAGCTCGAGCGTGAACAGGAGGTGATTAAGGCATGGAAAACATCTAAAGATGTCCATGCTCAAATTACCAAAGTTCAAGGAATCGAGTCCTTCTATGATGCAGCCTGGAAAAAGAACAAAGAGAAACTAGAACCAAATTTGGTGGATGGAGTGATAACAGATGTAGACTCGACGGATGATGAGGATCATCCGTCGGATAACAAAAAGGGTTATCTGTCGAATGATGAAAATTTTCATCCGTCGGCTGTAAGCAAGCCAATTAGTAAAGCCAAACTTGTTAAGCTGAATGAATAATATGGATCTGTTTCCAAGAACTTTATTTCAGGAGAATCAAGTCAAGTTAAGAAAGGGAAAAAGGCTAATGTTGGTCACATGACTGTCAAACAGTTAAGTGACAGACTTGAAAAGATTGAGGTGAAAATAGAGGTTAAAAAGAAAAATAATAGAAATGGTAAAGTAGGGATTAACAAACACAATAACTACACACCTGATAAATATGCTCCTAGAAAAATATGTGTCAAGTATGGTAGTGTAAATCATTTGTCTGTTAATTGCAAATCTGTCATGCCTACTTCCATGTCTGTGCCACCTCACTTTCCTAACATGAATGTCATGCCTCTCATGCCTATGAATGTCATGTCTACACAGAATTTGAATGCACAATTTTCTAATATGCCATTTGCACCTAATCCCTATTATGCTGCATTTAGTATGCCACAAATGTCATTTAGCATGCCTTACTGGAATAACATGTTTACTAATAGCATGCCATTCCCTGTTGATTATAATATGTATGATAATTATGTTGCAATGAATGGTTTCAAAGGCTCAACTCAAATGACCAAGGATGAATCTGATATCCCCAAGTCAAATGAGATAAAGCCTAAGAAATAGAAAAAGAAAGCTAACAAGGCAGGACCCAAGGAAACTTGGGTATCAAAATCAACTTGATTTGATTTTGATGTGTGCAGGAAAACAGGAAGAATCTTTGGTACTTGGATAGTGGTTGTTCAAGACACATGACTGGTGATTCTACCCTACTCACAGAGTTTAAGGAGAGAGCTGGCCCAAGTATTACTTTTGGAGATAACAGCAAGGGTTAAACTGTGGGATATGGCTTGATTTCAAAGGACAATGTCATCATTGAGGAAATTGCCTTAGTGGATGGTCTCAAACACAACTTGTTGAGTATCAGCCAGCTTTGTGATAAAGGCAACTCAGTAACTTTCAACTCAGAAGCCTGTGTTGTGACTAACAAAAGAAGCAACAACGTAGTTCTCACTGGTGTGAGAAAAGGAAATGTGTACCTAGCTGATTTCAACTCATCTAATGCAGAATCTTTTACTTGTCTTCTCAGTAAAGCAAGTCAAGATGAAAGTTGGCTATGGCACAAGAAGCTATCCCATTTAAACTTCAAGACCATGAATGAGCTAGTAAAGAAAGAACTGGTTAGAGGCATTCCTCTAGTGGAGTTTTCTAAGGATGGACTGTGTGATGCCTATCAAAAAGGGAAGCAGATTAAAGTATCATTTGGGAAGAAACTTGATTCTACAATTGAAGAACCTTTGCAACTGCTATACATGGATTTGTTTGGACCAGTCAATGTATTGTCCATCTCAAGAAAAAGATTTTGCCTAGTAATTGTAGATGATTTCTCAAAGTTCTCTTGGACATATTTCCTAAAGTCTAAAGATGGGGCTAGTGAAATCATCATCAATCACATAAGGCAAGTCAATAATCATCCTGATTTCAAGGTTAGAAGAATCAGGAATGGCAATGGAACTGAGTTCAAGAATTCAGTCATGATAGCATTTTGTGAGGAAAATGGGATTCTGCATGAGTTTTCAGCAGCAAGAACTCCACAACAGAATGGAGTAGTGGAAAGGAAGAACAGATCACTTATTGAAGTTGCAAGAACAATGCTTGAAGAATCTAAACTGCCAACATATTTCTGGGCTGAAGCTGTAAATGCTGCATGTTACACTCAGAATATTTCCCTGGTTAATCAAGCAAGATGCATGACTCCCTATCAATTGTTCAAGAACAAGAAGCCAACTCAAAATTTTCTTCATGTCTTTGGTTGTAAATGCTATATTCTGAGAAATCAAACTGATCAAAATGGGAAGTTTGATGCTAAAGCAGATGAAGGAATTTTTGTTAGATATGCTGTTGGTAAAGCATATAGAGTCTACAATCTAAGAACCAACATTTTTGTAGAATCAATACATGTTGTGTTTGATGATAAAAAGATTGAAGGACTTCAAGATGGAGATTACCCTGAGAGCCTCAAATTCGACAATGTGGAGATGGTTAGTTATGACAGTGATGATGAAAGTGATCAAGAAACAGTATCAAAGGATAATGGAGAAAAATCTACTACAAATGAAGCATAAAACTCAACATCTGTTGAGTTGCATAATGCTTCATCCGTCGGGAGGCAATCTACGTTATCCGTTAGGAGACAACCAGCTTCATCCGTCGGTACTCAAAATTCACCATCCATCGGGTTATCAAAAGGAGGAAGAAGTCAAGATAGATCACCTATAGAAAGTTCCCCTTTTCAAATCAAAGATCCACAAACTCAGGGGGAGTTTCTAACAATCAAAACTTAATCACACATCAAGACAACAATGAGGCCTCTTCATCTAGAGCTAATCTACCTCAACAAAGAAAATGGACAAAAGATCACCCCTTCGAGCTCATAATTGGTGATGTTTCTTCTAGAGTTCAAACCAGGAGAGCAACTCAAGAAGAATGTCTATATAGCAGCTTTCTTTCCAAGGAAGAACCAAAGAAGGTAGAAGAAGCTTTGTTGGATCCTGATTGGATTTTAACTATGCAGGAGGAGCTAAACCAATTTGAAAGGAATAATGTATGGAAGCTGGTACCCAAGCCTAAAGGGAAAAATCCAATAGACACCAAATGGGTATTCAGAAACAAGATGGATGAAAATGGCAGAGTAGTCAGGAACAAAGCTAGATTGGTTGCTAAGAGCTATTGTCAACAAGAAAGAATAGATTTTGATTAAACATTTACTCCTGTTGCAAGACTTGAAGCCATCGATATCTTCTTAGACTATGCAGCCCATGCCAATTTCAAGGTCTATCAAATGGATGTCAAAAGTGCCTTTCTGAATGGAGATTTGGAGGAGGAAATCTATGTCAGTCAACCTCCTGGTTTTGAAGATCCAAATTTTCTAGAACATGTCTATTATCTTTTGAAAGCACTTTATGGATTGAAGCAAACACCCAGAGCCTGGTATGACACTTTATCAAAGTTCCTTTTAGAAAATCATTTCACAAGAGGTACTGTAGATAAAACTTTATTCTTTAGAAATGTTAATGGCTCTAGTATACTTGTTCAAATTTATGTAGATGATATTATTTTTGGCTCTACGGATGAGAAATTTTACAAAAAGTTTGCCAAATTGATGCAAAGTAAGTATGAAATGAGTTTGATGGGAGAACTAACTTACTTTCTTGGTTTGCAAGTTAAGCAGGTTAGTGATGGAATATTCATTAGTCAAAATAAATATATTTTTGATCTTTTAAAGAAGTTTGATCTAAAGGATTGCACATCTGCAAAAACTCCCATGGCCACTGCAACTAAGCTTGAATTAAACACTACTGAAAAATCTGTGGATATTTCAAGTTATAGGGGCATGGTTGGCTCACTTCTGTACTTAACAGCTAGTAGGTCAGATATAATGTTTGCTACATGTTTATGTGCTAGATTTCAGGCTGATCCGAGAGAAAGTCACTTAATAGCTATTAAGAGAATTTTCAGATATCTCAAGGGAACACCAAAACTTGGCATTTGGTACCCTAGAGATTCTGGCTTTGATCTAACTGGTTATTCAGATGCAGATTATGCAGGTTGTAGAATTGATAGAAAAAGTACAACAGGAACCTGTCAATTTCTAGGAAACAAGCTTGTGTCCTGGTTCAGTAAAAAGCAAAATTCAGTTTCTACTTCCACAACTGAAGCTGAATATATTACTGCTGGCAGTTGCTATGCACATATATTATGGATAAAAAATCAATTGCTAGACTATGGTTTGCAAGTTGAGAGGATTCCTATTTTCTGTGATAACACAAGTGCAATTGCCATCACTGAAAATCCAGTACAACATTCAAGGACAAAGCACATAGATATCAAGTACCACTTCATAAGGGAACATGTAATGAATGGTATTGTGGAACTACATTTTGTTCCAAGTGAGAAGCAGCTTGTAGATATCTTTACCAAGCCACTGGATGAATCCACCTTTTCAAGGTTGGTAAGTGAGTTAGGTATGCTTAATTTTTCTTAAATCTATATGAGATAATTTGCAAGTTGATATGCAGCCAGAAATTTAATTGATTTTTCAATTATGGATGAAATTTTGGCTAAGTCAAAATTTACATATCGACGGATGATCCTTATCCATCGAGTTTGATAATCCGTCGGTATATTATATGCTAATAAAAATCAATTATTTTTTTGGAATATTTTATTACTCGACGGATAACGGTCTATCCTCATCCGTCGAATTGTCTTAATCTCAGCCGTTAATTCCCTGAACATTATCCATCGAGTATACTTACAGTCTGTAAGCATAACACGACAGATAATGGGTGGAATTTTTATATTTTATTTTTAAACGGCTATTTAGGCAATTTTCATTGGTTACTTTATTTTACTCTATTATTCTTAACAGTTATTCTTTGAGATAATATAAAAGCTTATTTCATTTCAATTGCTTTTCTTTTATCATTCTCAAATCAACTGCTCAAATTTTCTTCTCTTTCAAAGCACTTACTCTTTCTCTTCAAGCTCTCATTCTCTAACAATGGCGCCTGTTGTCAAGATTATGTCTCAAACTGGGTTCATTTATGAGAAGAACAATTTCACTACATTAGTAAATAAGGGTATTCAGCAATCTAGTGACTATCACAAGATGATGGACTTTGTGAAGAATTGCAAGCTTAGTTATGCCATGCTGGAATCACCCACAATCTTTTGTGAAGTTGTTGAAGAGATGTGGACCACAGCTACATACAACTCAACAAATAAGACAATCACACTCACCATTAAAGGTAAAGAATTTTGTATCAATAGTGATGTTATAAAAGCATGTTTCAAGATTCCTGATAACACTGTGACCTTACCACACACTGACACTGATATAATCAATATGCTTAATTCCATGAACTATGCTCTTTATACTTCTAAGTTAAGTGACATTAGGAGATTGGACCTTAGGAAAGAATGGAGTTTTATGTGTGATGTAGTGATAAATGTCCTTTCAGGTAAAGTCAGTAATTTTGATTCAGTCAATATCTCCATGCTTAACATGCTCTACATGCTAGTTACACATAAATTCTATAATTTCAGTGACCTTGTCTTGTTTGAGTTAGGCTTTAAACTAGGAGAGTTAAATAAGAGAGGTAAGAATGTGTATTATGTTAGATTTTATATGATGTTAGCTAACCATCTCTCTGAGGGTATTGTGCTTGAGAACCCTAACAACAAATTAGATTGTTGGGTTCAAGAGAGAAGGCTCATTGCAGATTTAAACAGGGCCAATCATCACAAGGAGGTGCCACTGTTCTATTTCCCTATAATGGAAGCACCTCAGGTAAGTGAGGTAAGTTCATCTATTCCTACCACTATTCCAACCTCACTAATTTCTTTGAGTTCTAATGTGGCTATGGCAACTGTGTCAATGACCCAACAGTTGCCTACCCAAGCTACCAAACCTGTAAATATTTCAAAATCCAAATCAAAGAAAACCCCCTCTGGTATCTCTCAAAAGATGCCAGTTGCAAAATCCACCAAAACCAAAGAGGGGAGTGTGCAGGTGGGTAAGTCAGGTGAGGGAAGGGGTGAACATAAAAGAAACCCTAAGGATAAGGATGGAAAGTTGAGTGATTCCCAGCATAGCCACACTGCAGTTTCCCAACAAACTATAGTGCTTAAAAAGGATAAAAGCTCATTTCTAGTTGCATCCTCCCAAAAGGGTGTAGTTATTGAATAAAGCTCTCAAGCAAGAGCATAGTCCAAGAGGGTTAGGGACACAAGCTCACCCCAAACTTATGCCAGAAAGAAGAAATCTAAAACCCGTGGGGATGCACAGGGTACACACACTGTGCAAACTGGTGCTAAAGATACAGTCACTGCACCTTCACAAATTCAGTTTGATGTGGCTATAATAAATGTGGAGTCACAACCAAAATCTCTAGTAATAGAAGCACCTCAAACACCTAACTCACCCTCAAACTCACTGGATGTGGACATGATAAACACATCAATTCCTGATTCCCCTTCTTTAACTTTGTTGGGGAATCCAAAATCTAGTGCAAGTGAGCATCATCTTTTAGATGATTTGTTGGCTCACTTGCCAATTCTTTCAGGAACTGTTGAATCATCTGTGCCCAAAATATCTTCAATCAGCACAGAGTCCACAATAGTTTCTTTTCCTAGTTCATTGATTTCTACTCTCTCGACGGATATTGCTCATCCGTCGAGTAGTGATTGTATCCCGACGGATAAGCTTAACAGCAGTTATCCGTCGGATAGCAAAACCACTCACCCGATGGATATCACTCATCCGTCGAGTATCTCTGCACAGCCTCAAACTTCATTTATTTCAAGTGCAGAAGATTTGGTGGTTGTACAGTCACTATTAGGATTGAGAGAGAAGACTGTTTTGAGTGAGAGTCTGGGTTGCTCCCAGGAAAAAGGATAGGAAATGAGTGAAACTATGCAATCCATTTCTTCAGGATTGGCAAAAGAGAGTGAGAGGAGTCCCGCCTTAGAAGGTGAAGGTGAGGGTGTGAGGGTGGGGAGCTAGGGTGAGACCCTGATGCAACAAAAGAGAGAAAATGAGAGAAATGCAGGTACTGGAGCTATAAGGATGGATGTCATTGTTAGTGAGTCAATGAATGTCCAGGATGCAGACAGGGAGGGACTATCTCAGCAACCTAAAGCTGTTATAGATTCCACCTCCCTTGATGCTGAGGCATTTACTCACCCTGTTTCAGCTTATCAACTTCTAGCTGAACAGGGCAATGACAATGCAGAAAGGATGCTCAATCTGGTGCATACCACACAGTCTATGATAAGAGCTAAGGATGCCATCACAGCTTTGCCTTCTACAGCTGGTGATGTGGATTATGAGACTGGTGGTTCAGCTGATTTCTTTGGTGATGAAAGTGGGGAGAGTGAAGATGAAGCAATGGACATAGGGGGAGAAGTAGGTTCCATTTCAAGATCAAGTATGACATTATGGGCATTTTCAAAGCACTGTGATGAGCACTACTTCAAAACAACCCTGATCCAACTAATCAATCAGATAAATACTGCTCTTCAAACCACTATAAATGCCAGCATCAAGAAGCTCCTTCAAGCACATCTAGCCTCTCTGCAACTTCAACAAATACAAGGCTTCCAACATGCTAGGGATGTAAACACCATCAAGGGTGATATTGAGGAGATGAAGAAGGCCATTTCAGACAAGATGGATTCTAAACTTCCAGAAGCTACAATGCTTGACATCAAGAGGCAATTAAGGAAAAATTCTGATCTTGCAACCAAGATAGATGCCTTGGATACAATAATGTCAGCCATGGAAGCATCTTTAATAACCATTCACCTTCATCAAGCCCAACAGATAACTTTACTTCAAAAATTGGTGGCTGCTCAAACCCCCTCCTCTAATCAACTTGATGATAACAAAAAGGGGGAGAAATGATCAAGTGAGGGGGAGATGCTTCAAATTCAAATCAGTAAAGTAATTGTACCTTCAATTACTATCTTAAAGCCACCAGTTATAGACAGTATAGATCTGATCAATGCAGCAGCATCCAACATAAGAGCAGCTGATAAGAAGAAGTTGAGTTTAGTCAACTGGGAGAAAATTGATGAGGATATACAAAAGAAGTTTGAACTAGTCAAGGAGCCAGCAAAGTCAGCCATCCATCACTCTCAAGTCAAGCAAATTTCTGTGAATGAGATGAGCATGAACTATCTGGAAAGGGGACAGTCATCCTGCATCAAATCTCCAAAGGCAGAAACAATTCTGAAACCAAGGGTAAATTATCCAAAATTATCATTGAAGAACCCTTTGGATACTGTGTATGAGACACCTAAGCCTGATGAAAAGAAGCTTCTGTCAAGGTCAATTATTTTCTACAAAGATCCAGCTGATTCAGCTTCAAAAAGGAGAATTGCTAAGATTTTTAGAAATGGGAAAGAAATTTGTGTGGTGGCTGGACATCCTCAATTTGCTCAAGCAAAGAGTGTAACACCCCCAAATCCGGGGTCGGGGATCCGGGTTGTCACGAGTTCCATTTCCCTTAATAACACCCAATCTTATTAAACAATCAACTACTCTGTACTGTGACCCCACAATATACACACACACACCACAAGTTATAGTCTCAGAGATGAATATCCAAAAATAATCACAAGTCATTTTATTCCACAATTATGTCAATACACCTTAAAAAGGTTTCTGAATAAATTTACATTTCTTTGCCATTATTACAATTCATAATATACATAAGTCTGGTACATTACTAGTTGAAAACTTAGCCTATTGGTAATTTCTACCTCAGCTACAGCGGCCTGAACGCTTCTAGAAAGCTGCGGAATGTTTCCTATCCGCTTGCGAATTGGGAGCTTGGTCCTGTTCATCTTATCTATCTGATGTTGTGTGATGAAAGAAGATAGCAAGGGTGAGCAGCAAGCCCACCAAAATAATATGTATAATGATTAATAGTATATGAGCCTTCTCTTAGTACTCATGAAAGTCTTGGTCAAAAGAAATGAACCAAGTTGATATCTTAATGCGATGAAGTCACAAAATATTCAGTATATATACATATATACTTTTCAAAATATTGGAAGTCCTCTTCCATGCATAATACACACAAAGTCCCAGTGTATAACTGTATAAAAATATCGTTGCAAGGTGATCTCATATATCTAACCTTGTCTCAACGTTTTTCTGAAAATCTTTGTCATTCATAAGACAATTATTAACTAGATATAAGTTTAAAAGATGAAGTTACCAAATGCTTCACTACACTTATATCATTTATAAAGCTACTTGAACTACCACTGTTCAAAGTATAAAGAGTTTTCAACAGTTCATCATATAGATGAGACTACAAGACAAGATTTGAATAGATTAAATCTTTGAAATATTATCAAAATAAAATGAAGTTACGAGATACTTCATTTGATGTAAACATCATTTTGAAAACTTGACCCTGCCAACACTCAACAATCGCCCAACCGTAGCCTTTCTATCGAAGTGCTCTGGGTAGTGTTGCAGAAATTATCCAATTGGATGATGAACTCATTACGGAAGTTTGCCGCGCCAGGAAGACCACTTACGATGATCAGTCGTAGTAGTACAACCCCACCATTTTCTACATGTAGAGGAGAACCTGTCGGATTTACTTGTCAACCGAACACTGAACTCCTAAGGAATGGACCGCCTTAGCGGAACTTCCAGGCCATTTGGGCCAATATAATAAGGCTGGGCCGGCGCTACTCGGCCACTTACGCCACTCCTAGTTCAGATGAAATCTATGACTCTGAAACGTAAAGCTCGTCCCCACTTTCCCCAAGTAGAAACTTGTTGATACGGCTCCACCAAGAAGTCGTATCTATTTGGAAAGGAGAACTCACCGATATTTCCCAGGCGATGCCTGTTAATGGATTAACTTGTTCCAAGAATTTTACTTCCCGAGTGTTGGGTAAGTAATCAATTCATTTATCAAAACAGCAACCTTGTTACGAATATAAAACACACCACAGAGCCGGATCCCTCAGGTTTTGAGCGAGTATTTAAATCCCCTTCGAAAGGAGGATCTTAAATATATAAAAAAAATGAGTTTTGGGATCCGCTCTAACTTTTAAAAATCATTTTGAAGACTCGCAAAACATTTTTTAAGAATGTTTGGAGTGAAGCTGATTTAATGAAGTAAATCAGTCCCCAGAATATTTAGAAAATGTCTGAATATTATTATTTAAATAATATTCCCATAAAGAATAATCTTTATAAAATAATTGAAGTAGAAGTATTAAAACTTATACTTGAAAAGAGTATTAAATAACCAAAGATATACTTATATGAAAGTACTATCTTTATTTGAATAATCGAAAATAAGTTTGATTATTGACACCTTATTCTTTAATAAAATAAAGAATATATCTCAGCAAATAATCGGAGTCATAGATCCTCAAATGAATATTCAAAAATATTCATTAAATAATATAAACTGAGTCATAATCCCTCGAATGAATATTCAAATAATATTC
Source organism: Apium graveolens (assembly GCF_009905375.1). Classification (NCBI taxonomy): domain Eukaryota; kingdom Viridiplantae; phylum Streptophyta; class Magnoliopsida; order Apiales; family Apiaceae; genus Apium; species Apium graveolens. Next base: position 227,611,779 of record NC_133652.1, read on the forward strand.
AGATAATAAAATAAAAGGAGTCATAAGTCCTCGAATGAATATTCAAAATAATATTCATTTAATATAAAGGAGTCATACGCCTTCGAATAATATTCGAAATAATATTCAATAATAAAATAAAGTTAAAGTTATCGAATAAACCTTATTCGATTAATAGTTTTGAAAACTATGACCATATATATATATATAAGTATATATATATATATATTTATATCCATATATACAAAATCTACTCGGGATCCTCGACTCCCGGTTTTAGAAAATATTTTCACCTTTGGGTCCCTATACTAAGGGTATATGCAAATTACCGCTATCCTCTAGCATAGGTATTATCAACTGAATCAACAATTATATATGGAAAGAATACGAAACAGGTATGCATATATATATACCATAGCAGCATGCTTCAATATATTGCAACATTTGCTAATTAACCAACATGCATCTATCGCAAGATAATGTAAATACCTATATACATCACAACAACAGTTATAACTGGTAGAAAACTTGCCTGAGCGACTTGGGGTGATAAAAGGCTCGGGACGAGTCTTGTAACCTATAAACAACAAGTAAGTTGGAATTAAACCAAAGTCACTTGTAAATCTATACTTTAACTAACTTAGACTCTAACGCTTATTTTGCGCTCGCTGGTTCTCTTAAGTCACTCGAGTACCCTCGGCTCCACCATTTTTAATAATTTAACCTTTATGAGTTTTAAGGCGATTCCTTCGCGAGTGTCTTACCAACTGCCTAACACACTTACCTTAAATGTTTCATGCATTAATTAACCCTTTTTGGTCTTTAACCTATGTTTCAAAGTAAGGCGAGGGGAAAAGTTTCGTTCGCGAAACGCCGTTACTTGAAACGGTCGTTTCTCCTAAACCGTGCATCGGAATCGAACGAACTACATATCAAAACGAAGCTCGTAACATGAGCTATCTAAACATGGCAGTGGTCATAATCTAGCAGGGGGTTCTCGGGTCCTAATGTTATGCACAAAAACAGTCTAAAGAAAATCGGACGTTACGACGGCTATGTTTACGCGATTTCCAAATTTAAAACCATTCAAAACCAACCCAATTCAACCTCAAATCCAACATACAACCAACATCCATCCTTATCACATCATAACAACCCCAACCAATTCAATTTTAACATTCATGCTTATGCCTAAGCTTAACTTTAATCATACTTAAGTTCTTTTAATTAAAACCACAACATTTACCATTCCACTTCAATACCAAATTCAATCCCAAACTCTAAATCACCAACATCAAGCTACAATATCATCCTACTAATCAAAATCATCTTATAATACATAGGAATCTAGGGTTTGGAGATGGTATACCTTCCTTGAAGTGGTGGGAGGAGCTAGGAAGCCTTAAGAAGCTTTGAGAAGTCTTAGGAATGCTTGGATCTTCAAGGAAAACAAGAAAAATTTCAATTTAAAAACTTGAAAACACTATTCATAGTCTTCTTCTTTGATTAAATGAAGAAGATGGAGAAGGAATTGATGGCTTAAACTCATGATATAGCCCTAACTAAGCATGAAGATGATTAGGGAATTAACTCACCAATTTAGGAAGCTTGGATCTTTGATTTTTGAATTTCCTTGCCTTTTGAATAGTAAAAAGCCGAGAGCAAAGATGAACCATGCCTTGGTTGCTTTTTGATTTTGATGAAAAATGATTTTGCTTGGCCTGGTTGACTTGTTTTTGTGTTGTTTTTAGTTAATTACCTTGTTGCCCTTGAATTTGTGTGGTTCTCATTCAACCACACCTCCTTCATTCCCATGTCATGCTTGTGTCATGTTATGATGTCATCCTTCCCTCTTTGTCCTCCTCTCATTGGTTGGGTGACATCATCCTCTCTAATCCCTTTGATTAACTTCCTAATTGTTTGCCTAATGACAGCTGATCTGTTATACGGTTCGCTTAACTTCCGTTTTCGTTTATCGTTTGAAGGATCATACCCGGGATCTTATTACTTAGGTTCCCTTAACCTTTCTCAATACATTATATTCCTTTTTATGATCCTCTATTATAATCCTCTAATTTAAATCCTTTTTATCCTGTTACCTTATACTCAATTCTCTCCGTATCTAGTGTATTTCTGGGAAAAACCAAAGTGTTCGGATTTGGATTCTGACGATCTTTACATACACTTATATCCCATATAAAGTACTAATAAAATCTCAGAATATCCATATCAGAACCCCTACATAGTGTGGCATGAAAAGTTTTCTCATTCAGCAAAAACACTATTCATAAGGGTTTCAAAAATTTCCCAAAAATTGGGGTTATTACAAAGAGAGAAGAAAAGGCTAGATTGAAGCAGGAAAAGAAGCAAGCTGCTCTAGATGCTAAAAAGGCTAAACAAAAGAAAGAGCAAATTGTTATCTTGGCCAAGCTACATGTTGTAAATTCATCACAACAAATTCCTGCTCAGCCATCTGAAATCATTGAATCTCAAAATCCAAAGAAGCAAGTTGAACAACAGAAGAAGTCTCCAAGAATCAAAGAATTGGCTAAAAGAACCAAAAGGAAACTGGACATTGTTGACAAGGAATTGGAGAATCAGTTTCCCAAGGAATCCACTCCAACTACAACTCAAGCATCAAAACCCTCTGTGGTATTTGAAGATATCAAGGTAGTGGATCCTTATAGGAACATTCATGGTGAATCTATTGTGCCTAAGGATGAGCCAATAGAATGGGAGAACATACCAATTCCTGACTTCAATCTGCCAATCCTTGGCAAGCCAAAGAGAACAAAGTCAAGAGTAGTCAAGAAAGTGAAGTTGTCACCTCACAAATCCAAATATCTACTCAAAGCTCAATCTAAAGTCAACAAAGGAGATTATATGTACTTGTGTGACATCAAGGAGTTTTCTGATCTAAACCTCTATCTAAATGAACTAGATGAAGTGAGAGGAATTGATGCATACAGAAACCTACCTGAAAGGTTAATGTTCAAGTACAAGGGATGAAAGGAGATTCAGTGGCCACTTCACAGGATTCTTCAAGAAAGCCAAGCTGTACTGATTAAAGTTTATTCATTCTTCAAGAAAAACTTTGGGTTCAATGTTACTGCAAGAAGATTGGTACCGAAGAAGATTGAAGAACTAAGGAGTGTTAGAGCTAAAGATGCACTCCCAAAGACTCTAATCATCCCTTACACAGGGAGAAGAGTGCATCTAAGTCCCTACTCGATGATGGAGTTCATGGATGACAAAGGAGTGAGAATATTTTTCAGATTAGAAGACCAATTGAGCATATCTAGTAATGAGACTCTCTTGGAAATGCAAGAAAAGCTAAATCTCTCAGAATTTGATGAACTGGAATTCCACAAGCAGCTCCAAAATCAGATTGAAGAAAATAACAGAAAGCTTGGAAAGAGATCCAGACCTTCAAGGAACTAGATAAATCTGCGCAGGCTAGAGGAGCATCTTGAAAATGACTGTGAGTAAAACTTTGTACATTTTGTTAATTGAAGCACTTTTCAGTATTATCTAATGTCTTTTAAAGTTGCATTTTTAGGGTGTTTTGTTATCATCAAGTATCTCTTAATTTATGGCTATAATTCCAGTAGACATAAATTGGGGGAGATTGTTGTGTATATGTTGTGTACTTAATGATTTCATGAACAATACACCTTGGTAGATTTTACTTAGTGAAAATGTAGCACTCGACGGATAAGGATTATAGTCCCAACGGATAACTCTTTTTTGGTCCCGACATATGATGACTTACTATCCATCGAGTGAGTAGCTTATGTAACAATAAGTTTATAGCACATTTTTGTATACACCTTTGTATAGATTCTGTAGTAGCATATAAGTCATGTTGACTTTAACTAGATATGCAGAATAGGTTGATTAATTGTACATAGATGATGTCTTGTAATTCTGCATAAATGAAATGAAGTCAAGTGCCAAATAGCTACCGACGGATGATTAACAAAGCCATCGATGGATGATCAATATAGTAGTCGACGGATGATTAACAAAGCCATCGACGGATGATCATAAACTCGACGGATGATCATGTACTCAACGGATAAAGAATTCAAATATCTGTAAACAGTGACAACACAGTCACATGCGTCGAGTGTATGCAAATGGAATGTGGTAGCCTATTCAACTGGGTTTTCGAGAACAAAGAAGCATTGTCATTTCCATACTATTATGAAGATATTCAAAGATGCTGGAATAGAGTAAGTTTTATAATCCTGTCTTATTACTTTGTAATCTTGGTGATATATAAACCAAGAAGCAGCAATAGAATAGTAACTAAGAAACTCAGTTAGAAAGAGAGAAACATTTGTAAGCTGTATTCTTAGCATTTCTCTCATTCTTAGTTGTTATCATTTGTAAGTAGCTGTGAGCTTTTTGCACACAAAGTTCTCTCGATATATATTATATATCTCTGGTGGAACCATTGAATCCACCAGAAAGTTTTTAAAGACTCTTGTTTTTAATTACTTGTGTTTTGATTCATTTCAAGTAACTATTCCGTATTTTGCTAATCAATTCACATATATATATATTTGAGTTTTAACATTTTTATTCAAGATAAAGTTTCAAGAATTCCATTCAACCCCCCTTATGTAATTCTTGTTACATTGTTAAGGGACTAACAAATACATAAACCTATGCTAGCATGACAAGTTCTAAACCCCTAAATTCACTTTCGCTTCATTAGAGATTAACACGATATCTTATAAGTTCGCGATGCTCAAAGATGAATAAGCACAACCAATACTAGGATATCATACAATCACCACACACTAAGGCATCGAAATAAATTAACTAAAGAAATCCATAAATAAATTCGCTAGAACCCCACGATAACGATTAGCCCATGATCATACTCATCATCAACGTGGGTTCCGATGAAAGCATGGTATAATAAACGTAGTTATAATGAATAAATAATAAACCAAGTACAAAACAAGAGTATAGGTTCATAAGCAAGAAAACTAGCATCCAAAGTTATAACTTAAAATAAAGAATCACAAGAATAAACTAGATCATCTTCGCCTTGGTTAAATTATGTTTTACGGTCTTCTTACGCCTTCTCTTTAAGATCTAGTACGTCTTGTTATGAAAAACAATCATAAGTTATGTTTATATAGCAGCCCGTGCAGATTAGAAGTCTTTCGGATCAAAATCAGAGTAGAAACAGGATTCCTGGAATTCGACCTGGCGCGGCCGCACGTTTCACCAGCGCAGGTGTGTTGCACTTCTGCAATCCTGGCGCGGCCTGTGACGCCCTCCAAACTCGGGTCAGAAGTTTGGGGTTTACAACACACACACACCCAATATATAAACGTGTATAAAGAATATTATATGCATTGACCCTTCTTTACACAATCACGGATCGCAACAGGTTAAAGTATGAAACAAGCCACAAGCTTAACTTTTATTACATCACACCAAATCCCAACTAGTTCAATTACAACTGATAATGATGTTATTTTTACAATCTTACATAACTCATCTACAATAATAAGCTCCTGCTAGCTCGATCCAACTTAACCTGGAATCCTAGCTCGCACACTGGATGGGGAATCCTCATTACCAACAATTTCCTTTTCAACTGTAGAATAACATAAACAGATTTGCAAGAGTGAGCTAACTAGCTCAACAAGTCATAATAGCAATAACTGAGGTTAAACAATCACCAATTGTAATAATTCAAAATAATCAAGTTTCTGAATAAACAATGATTAGAATTGGATATTCACTTTTCATTTTAAAAATCAAGGTTAGGTTGCTGATCAGTCACGCACTAACCCGAGCAAGGCTCCCAGCTTTGTTCTATATACTGGATCCAAGGCACACATTGGCCTATCATGACCACGAATCTGGTCCGACCACGAATCTGGTCCATATTTATAAAACCATCCAATTCTAAAACAATTCAATATGATATCCATTGCAATTCAATAAAAACAGAATTATAATTAACATTGATAAAACATTTTTCTCAGAGCATAAAATATTTTACAGGTAACACCAAAGTATATCAAGATGTAAATATGAATAACGGCTTCAATCCTAATGAAGAATCAAGTATCCAAAGAACAATGGTTCAATGATAATACAGGGTATAGATCTTTGATGTGATAGGGTATTCCAGGGTGTATAAGTTTCTGTATGCTCAAGAAATTCTGTTGAAATACTTGGTTTATGGTTTGTATATATTTGTGGAGTAGTATTATATTTGTATGGTTTAATATATACGGGAAATCAATTGTTGGTGGTTTACTCAAGTTCAATGATACGATCAGGGTTCAAGGTTGAATAATTTAAAGCGCTTGCAATATAAAACAAGATTTATTTTAAATACTAGCAACATGTTATAAGAAAGATCAAAAATATTTACAATATATCTCCAAGAAAGGTACATAAGGACTTGCCTTATCACAGATGATTTCCAACTTTACTTGTACTCATCTAATAGTTTTACTTTTTCATCACTTTTCTTCTTTTTCTATGTCTTGCTTATATTCATCAATCACTTACCTTCTCTTTCTACACTTTAATTCTATTTACTAATCACTGGCTTTCTTTTTCTATGCCTCGCTTACTCTACTAGGCATCACAAGTATCTTTTAATATTCAATCTCATATTATTCTAATCGTCACATAGACGTCATAAGTTTTTATCTACCCTTCGTTTTACCCAAATCCGATTTACAGATTGAAAATTATAGTAAAAACCATCAAACAACAACCACATAGGCATATAACACATCAAGAAGATAGCACGCAGCACATAACACGCAAGATATTTGATCAAAACAATTTTTCAAAGAAGATTCGGGGTCAAAATGATTTTTCGGGTATTTAATACGAATTTTTGAACATTTTTCAGAATTAAAATGGGTATCCGAATCATTTTATAATTAAATGATAGGGTTCGAACACCTGAATCTGACTTTAAAATAATTTATAATAATTATCAAGCCTTGAAAATAATTTAAAATAATATTTTAAAGCTTGAAACTATTTTTCAGAATTTTTAAATCCAAATAAATAATTAAATCTAATTAAATAATTAATTAAAATTAATTAATAACTAATTAAATTAATTAATCAATCGACATTTAAATTAATTAAATAATTAAATAATTAATTATTAACTAAAATTAATTAATTAAATAATTAAAATTTATTTTGTAATTAAAAATAACTTTCAGAAAAAAATTAATGAATTTTTGAATTTTAAAAATAATAAAATCAATTTCTGAAAATTTTATAAAAGGAATAATAATTTTTGAAAATAAACAAAACAGGAATCCTGTTTTTATAAACTTCTGAAAGCTCAAGGACTAGAATGAAAATATTGCAAAAGCTCGAGGGCCTGATTGCAATTTGGCACCGTGGCCGTTTCTGGCCACCGCTAGCGAGTCGACATGCCCAGAACTCGACAAAAACATGCAGATCAAAAGAACTCAACGAGACGAACTCGATTATGCAAACAAAATCTTCAAAAACCTCGTCGTTTGGCTGGAATATCAACCGGAAAATCACGCCGCCACTTGGGATCAGTTTTCCGGCGAGGCTCGATTGGGACAATTCATGAATCGTTTGTTAGCTAGCTATACATCATTCGATTTGTTTTTCCACGATCTACACAATCATGCAATCAATTTCATCTAATAACCCCTAACAAAGAATAATTTTCAATTAAGAACATTCAAACACATAAATCATAGTTCTTCAATTCGAGAATCAAACAACAATTTGAACATATTAATGAACTCCAAATTAGTCATATAATATACCAAAATGACCAGGAAGAAAAGATCTACGGGATTATGCCATCAAATCACATCAAAAACAAAATTTCATAATTTAGTCTTTAAATAATTCGAATTAAAATAATTAAATAAGAAAATTACCTTGATTTCTGCACAAAAATAGATGATTGATTCAGAAAGAGTTTTCGAGAGTTTAAATTTGATATATTGCACGCCCGAATCGGAGTTCGATAACGTCTTCGTTTGTGTGTTTGATTTTCAAGAACGCAGTATTTTATTAGGGTTTTCTCTGTGTTTTACTGGTTTGTACTGTCTGATTATGATTATATGAGTGAAGTGAAATAAGAAAAGAGCTATTTATATTTACTGAATATTAGTACGTTTTGGATCGTGTTAGATCGATAAATACGTTGCTTAGCCGCTAAGTAACTATAAAAACGATCCTATCGGATAACGTTTTGGATAAACATTATCCTGTTTTGGATAAGTATCAAAGGTTTTGGATAATTATCAAAATCGGGCTTTTATAAAATGCTTTGTACGAAGATAATGTTATGAAAAGGGTTATCGTATCGGATATTTTGCGCCGTGACGTGCACGGGTCAAATCGTAATCCGAATCGAAAAAGTCAAAACACGGAAATGTCCGGAATTACCAGATTAGGTTATGATGGAGTTTTCGAAAGAGTTTCGAGTTGTAAAAATGCAAAAACCGTTGAAGTTGGACGATTCCCAACTTTATAAAATAGTTTTGTAATTATTTAGAAAATAATTAATAAATTCATATATTAATATAAAATCATATAACACTCCAAAAATTACCAGAAAAATACCTTAATTATCTATATTTTATTCTGGACATAATAAATTTAACATACCCATACTTTACCACATATAAATATCCACATATCAACATCAATCATCAGATAATTCACCAAAAATCACATAATAATCACATAATAATCATTTATCGATACAAATAATTACACGCTATGTACCGGATATTACACGGCCGCGCAAGCGCGAGCGCGCTGACTCTCTAGAGAAAATCCTGAATTCTTCTTTTCTTGTCGGTTTGAGTTGGTCTTTTCACTAGCAATCTTCTTGACACCATCTTAACACCATATTAGCATCAAAACAATGCTAGATCACCTGAATTCCTGTTAAATACCTGAAATGCAAAAATTATAAAAACACGTTAAAAACACCAACAACTTGAGTACAAAACACCAATTCAAAGTTTTACAGAGCGTTATAAGATGATATAAATGCCACTCAACAATATGTCGATGTAGGACTTTACTTATTGTAACAATCAATAGATGGATATATATTAGGATTCTTTATTGTGTTATATTAGGAACCTTTTTAATACAATTAGAAATGCAAATTAAGTAAATATGATATTACAATTGAGTAAGATTTGGTGGTAACTTATAAGGAATTGACTTATGAATCTTATTGTCGCTCACATCTCTGAAAATTTAGACCGGATTATAAATATATAAAGAACTAAATTAGGAAAAAGCTTCATGAAATCAAGTGTAAATTTATGATCCTGTCGCAGCGGCTAAGGTACTCCACATGATCAGTAGCTCCATCAAACTTCAAATCACCCACCCTAGTAGGAACGAGGAGGGGGTGATTTGCGTATCTTCTTTGCGAAACGTGACACCATTGTCAAACAAAGAATACCTCTCTTCTCAGCTTTCATTTTCTCTAAGGCCTTTCAGAGGTTCGCATACTTATATGTGCCTCCTTCTCCATCTGAAGCATGTCCTTCACCTTCAGTTCCTTCATCAGAACCTCAACTAGAATGATTAGTTGAGCTTTGGGTAAAATTGGAACCACCACCCTCCTCTGTAGTAGATCCACGTGCAGATTTGGTGTTTTTGCTCTGAGTATAAATATGGGAAGACTGCTTCTCCTTTCTAGGGCCTTTCGAACCCTTAGAAGCCGGACCTTCAATATGCACCTTCTTTGTGAAGTTTTACAACCAGGAATTGAATTATTTGCGATTTATCCACCAATACTTCTCTTTCTTATCCAACTCATGTCTGAGGTCCATGTTTGTAAACTAATTCCCCACGCGAACAAAGACACTCACGCTGTGCGTGACTGATGGTTCAGGTTCATCGATGACCTTCTTTTTTAGATCTCAGACTAAGTTCTCCTGATCAGTCTCCACATCTAAGAAGGCGGATTTCCTCAGCTCAGGATCAGAACCTTCTTTTTCTTCCTCGAAAATCAAGCGAACATGACTGCCATCGTACTTCTCCGTAAACCTTTGTTTCCTCATCCACATGCTCACCTTGGCGGATTTCTTCTATATTAATTCAATTCTGTTACTCATTTGCTGCAAATAATTCAGAATATCCTTATTAGTTACTTTTCTATTTGGGTGTCCATTATTGTCGCTACGACCCCTTCTCGGTATTCGATCCTCACCGGTATTATCCGACATCTTCCTCTCTCAACAAGGTTTTATGAGTCCCATACTAGCGCTAAAAATATCGTGAGAACAATTTGGTAACAACATTCCAGATTAATCGTGCTTGATTAACTGAATTATCCTTCATTTTCGGGTAGAAAATGACTGTTGTAACTGAATAAACAAAGGTACAACTACATAAACGTAGTTGAAATTATTTAGTGTTTAGAGTTGAATTAGTAAGGGTAGAACATAAATAGTTGAGAAAATCATTTTCCATCCGGTCAAAAGTACTCGGAAAATAATCACAACGGTTATATGGGCCAATTCGCGTAGAAAAGTGAATATTCAACCTCATTTGCCAGCGCCTACATATCCTATACATAGGAATCAAGCTAATCCAACTGTTTACTTGAAGGATAATCCACGTTTTTGATAAGACAAAATCAATTCCCATAGTTAATCCAATTGTTACCAGTCGAGCTTATAGTGTCCTAACTCCGCGAGATATTATTACTTCGTAATTCCTTGTAATTATCCAATAAACCGTGTAATTATCATGTTACTTTAAGTGTTTATCACATTTATATTGATTTTAATATATTAGAAAATCATTCCTTGAAGATAGAGACCATCCTCCTATCCATCCAGGGCTTCTCCTAACAACTGATAGGACCATACCTGCAAATTGATTGATGGTTGTACCTCCCTTAACGAGTTACAACTGTTTATAATTACCTTTAGATTATACAAACTTAAACCTCAACCCTTTATGAAAATCGGAAACTCTCACTAAACTCCTTCTAATCATTCATTTCTTGGGTCCAAACTATCCAAAATTCCTCCTAATTCCAGTGTTCTAAAAATTCCCGATTTTTAAAAAAATCCCCGATTAAGCCCCGATTAATCCCCTACAAAGTATCCGACCGATTCGATCTTTGAAATCCGATTTATTTTTACGAATTTTTCTTTATTGCAGTATATATAATTATTTATTAAAATTAAAATACTATAATTAATTTAAAAATGAATAATTATAGAAATTATGATATAATAAATATATATTTCTTATTAAATAACTGATATAATCATAATAATATATTAAATATAATTTAATATTATAATCCTTCCGATTTTTACCCCAATTAATCCTTCCGATTAATCCCTGATTTTCAATTAATCCTAAATCGGTAGCTCGACCGATCTTCCCCGATTCCCGATTTTTACAACACTGCCTAATTTATAGCAATTAAGCCCAATCTCCTTAGGGGGGCATAAATTAAACTCAGTTGAGATTTTGGGCACCACAATATGTATATAATTTGTTGCACTTATCTAAATTTGATAAATATGTATTTAGGAGTATTAAATCTTTACTTTTTATTTAAACTGAAATTTTTGGTCGTTTTTTTAAACTTTTTAGTTAAGCTATTTTTTTTGGAAAAATTGACAAAAATAACCATTTTTTTAAAAAAATTAACCAAAATAACCATTCTAAAAAAATGACCAATTTTAACTGATTGAATACTCCACTATCAGTTGGGTATCCCAATTTATATAAAATACTCCACTGATAGTTGGATAATTCATATATGAGATACTCTAGTAATAGTTGTGCATCTTATATATAGTGAATACTTTATTAACAGTTGAAAATCTCGTAGGCTAAAATTGGTATATTTTCAAAAAATAATTAATTTTGTTAATTTTATATAAAATAGGTTAAACTTGTTATTCACCCAATTTTGTTGTGCAAAAATTTTAAATGATATTCTTGTCCAAACATATAATGAAAATGTACTTTTAGTCTATGAAAATGAAGTTGTTTAACCTGAAATTTTTGGCCAAAATATTTTAAACATAAAATGAAAATGTATTTTTGGTCTATGAAAATGAAGTTGTTTAACCTGATTTTTTGGCCAAAATATTTTAAAATGATATTCTTGTCAAAATATAAAAAACTAGCATAATAACCCGTGCGAGATACGAGATTTTCTAGAATTTTTTGTGCGTCACGTAATTATATTCTTTTGTTATATGTTTATTAATAGAATTATGTAATGTCTCAAATATACTTATTACAAGTCGATTGAAGTTCAATACGTACGATAAATATATACCTAATCATTCATATTTTTATATGTGAAATATAATTAAATGTGTACAAGTAATATAATTGGTATGTTATTTATATATAAAAAACTTAAGTTAATAAATATAAGTAACCGGTTAGTATGTTCACATGAAATAAACAGAAAATTAATATATTAAATAAATTGGTTAGTCACGTAATAGTGAAAATTTGCACGTTTATATATATATATATATGTCATAATTTTATACGTTGTGTGCGTATTTGTGGACATATATTACAAAATTTCACAAGATAACTACTGTTATAACTTATAGTAGTTACGGTGCCAAAATCTTTCATTTTGTACTTTATATATAAGGTTTTTTACTATCAGTTATTTATATAAAACAATGACTTTGGAACAAAATAAATATAAAGTCTAAAATGATGGCCCTTTATGACAATATAAAACGATAGCATGCAATAAGAGTAATGTGACATAAACTTTTAAATATTAAAATAATATTTAATTAATAAAAAGGTGTTATGAGTGTGAAGATTAGGTGCAATAGCTCATTAGTGGACTCACATATTATATATAAATTGTTTATATGATTATTAATAATCGCAATATAAACTAATTTTTAATGAAAATATCTTTTCGAGACACATTTCTTCTATAATATAGATATAAACTTGTATAAACGCTAATTAAACATAGGTTCCCGATTTTTTTTAAATTAAAATTTGGTGAGAGAAGAAATGCACGCGACCTTGCGTTTCTTAAAAACATCCCTTCAAGTTACGTTTAGTGTGCTAGAAAAAAAATTATATTTTCAATATGTGTTGTTTGAGGCATGATTTAATAATATTGTGATATATATGGCCAACGCTCCTCAATGACTTCTTAATTGTTTATTCCGAAAAGTCATCATCTCAACGGTTAGACATTTAAGCATAAACATATCTTTCCTAATTTTTTTTTTGTCAAAACGATGTATCGTGATCTATATGTAAAAATATATGATGTCGTATTGGTAACATATAATATATTTTTATTTGACTCATCAATCATTATATATAATCTATTATAATATTCAAACATATAATTGTTAAAATAATATTAAATTAATAATTTTATAATCTTGTATTTTTTATATTTAGCCGATATGGTGTTCGTGTGTCTTGTATTTGTGATTTTAATCTAAAAAGTACTTTAGGGTGACGATGAAAAATACCCATTTTTGGGTGAAATTACTTAAAATACTTATTTTTAAATTACTGGCTAAAAATACTGTTTTGGTTACGCATTTCTTAATTAAGTAAGTATTATACGCATTTGAGAATTAGGTATTTGAAAAATTACTAAAAATAAGCATTTTCAATTTGAGTATTATCATTGAGATACATATTTGGCAAATGAGTATTATAAAAAAAATTAAATACCTATTTAACAAATGCGTATCAAGTACAAAATAAGAACCCAAATCGCAAATACATATATCAAAAGGTATTTTCAGATATTTTCGGCTATTTCCAAAAAAAGAAGAAGTTATTTTCCAGCGGTCAATGCAGTGAGAAGCTCGCAGGGGCCAAACAACCGGTGCCACAATTTTACACAAGCCTCTCCCTCTCTCTCTCTCTCTCTCCCCAAATACAAAAATGAAAAATCTAGGGTTCGACTCACACAATTCCTAGCCTGAAATGCTACCTACCTCTCCACTACCATTCACATTCAATCCATTACTCTCACTCTCTAACGAATCACCCGAGTCTTTCGACTTCGGGTTCTCCAAATATTTTCCATTCAATTCATCTCTCTTCTCTCGCGGAATGGATCTTTCCAGATTCGGTGAGAAGATTCTCAGTTCCGTTCGCTCAGCTAGATCTATTGGCCTCCTTCCTTCCAGTTCTGATCGTCCCGAGGTAATCAATTTCATCATTGTGTGTATCTTTGTGTTTATATATGCATTTCGATTGCGTTTTATGGTATTATATGTGTATATTTATTTGAATGCTGTGGTGTAGGTTCCGGCAAGAGCTGCTGCCGCCGCAGCTATTGCGCGTGCTCTTGCTAGTTTGCCTCCACATCAGAGGTATAATATATCGTCTAGTTCTGAAGAATTGACATCGATTTATGGCAGTAGTACACGTGGTGATGTTGTGGCAGAGCTCGAGGAAGAGTTTTATGAGCAAGTGAGTTTCTTTTTTGTTTCAATTTTTTTTTGTTTGTTTTGTGTTCTGAATGCTGATTAGATAAAACTTATGTTTCTGTTCTGATTATGTGTATGCTATTAAGTGTGGTGGAATTAGATCTTTTAATGCTTTTGCTTTGTGCGGATTGCTGGATAGTAATATTGAGCTTATGTATTTGATTGGCTCCTTTAGCTAATGTTCAGTGATCTCCTTGGAAATTTTGTCCACTAATATTTGTTTCAAGGTATCTAGATTACAATTGAACCTTCTCTTGGATGTGCTGTTTTTTCGGTTGCTTGCTACTGGAAGATGCAGCAAAGCTGTTATCAGAATTACGAGTGATTTTTTATTTTTGATCTTTAGATTTGCTCCACTCAAGTTGGTTATGCTTGAGAGTTTCAGTTCTATGTGTTGGTTAATTTTTCTGGTATATATTGTTGCTTACTCAAGCTAAAAGAATTAACAACAAAAATCCAAAGAGGCATACGCAAAATTCTACATTTTTTCTTGTTATTATCTTATTAGGTTTAGAGATTGATTCAAAACGAGATGCATGACAGCATGAAACAATGTAGAAGACTTTGGAGGTCAGTATCAAGATTATATTAATTAGTTAGATGATTAGGACATAATCTGTAGGATTTATAGTTATGTTTAGAATATAATTTTGATTGGGAAATTATTGTAGCTTTGTTATAATTTGGAACTCAAGATTTATAATTTGAGGTTAACAGTATCGTCTGAAATATTATTCTTGCGAGTATGTGTTAGAAGTTGTCCAAAAACCTGATCTTCCCCTCTGTTTCTTATTAAAGTAGTACTAGAGCTGTTGCTTCAGCTGATGTTCTTTAACCCAAACAGTTCCTGTTTATTTCATAGTATTATTCTAACAAACCTCCAGCGAGACTCCAGCATTCTTCCATTTGGCATACAGTAGATATATTTTTGAACATTGTAGTGCTAGTACCATCCTTGACCTGCCTTTTTGATAAATAGTTAACCTTTTCTTTCCTATTTATTATGTTAAGATATACTATATATTAACCTTTTCTTTCCCATTTATTATGTTAAGATATTTATTATATATATTTTGATAAATAGTTAACCGATTTTTTCCCATTCTATGTATATATAATATATATTATATGCTAACTATAAATTGTACTATTAAATCTGATGCAAGGTTTTGTGCAGGAATTTGATCCTGTAAGACATGTCCTGGAGAACATTCCTTCCGAGGAAATTGAGTTGACATACTATGAGGAAAAGGTTTCTCTCTCTCTCTCTCTCTCTGATTGTCGACTATATATAGTATGTCTTCTAAATATGAATTTTCCTAGTGAATACAGAATCTCTCTCTCTCTCTCTCTCTCTCTCTCTCTCTCTCTTGATTGTCGACTATATGTATGTTCTTCTGAGTATGAATTTTCTTAGTGGATATAAAAGCATGACGTGGAAATTTTTACTTTTCTATAGCATGAAAATTACATCAATGGCAATTAGTAGACGTCTAAACTTTATGCTCTTTTGTGGCCTTAACTTCAGCTCTGTTGAGTGATTCCATGTTTTGATAATGAGATTCAGTATGCTTGGAGAAATGGCCTTCACTTTTTTACAAACATATCTATATATTGGTGCACGTATATGTCCATGTACTAATTGCAATTTATACATCCCTACTGGCTAGAATGAGAAAAAATAAGAGGAAAGGGAAAAAAAGAACGAGTTCCATTGAAAGAAGTAAATTGAGTAAAGAACGAGCATAACAAGTCAGAAGAGAGAAGTTGTGCTTTTTGCTTAAGTGAGTCGCTTAAGGAGTGTAGCTGAGTTACTAACTGAAATTGGGATTGTTTTCGTGATCAAAACACATTTGTTCTAGGGTTGGTTGAAAACATATCTGGGTTGGCTAAATGCATCTTGCCAGCGCCAATATGCCATGTCACCTTGTTGAGGCAATTCCAAGAGTATTTCTAGTTCTACCCTATTCACCCCCTTATGTTTATGTTCCCTTCTGCCTTAAGAAGAGATTAGTTGTAGAAGTTCAATTTTTTAAAAGAATTGGCATAATTTTCAACCAATAACCCAATTTACGTAATGTAAAGCAATATCGAAAAGTTGAACCAGAAATACCATTTCTCTTTGATGTTTATTATTTGTAATTTTGTAGGTACAGGAAGTATTGATTATACCCTTCAGATAATTTTTTAATTTTAGAAATACATTGAAGACAATTTTTTGTAGTAACTGTGTAGTTGGTGGTGTTTAGATTAGCTGCTTCTTAGATATGCCTTCCGTCACTTATTAGGTGCCTGCTAGATTTTAAGAATTTAATCCAGCTAAATTGATTCCCTTTGCTCACCCAACTCATATTATTGAAATTGGATGCATATGGCTCTGTCTTTATAAAAGTAGGTGATTGAGAGGTTGTCAGGCATCAGGAATGCATACCTGAGCTCCTCTCATAATTATAGATCCAGATTATAAGCAATTATATATATTACTTATGAAAGTGAATAACCCACTTTAAATAATTAACTACTTACAATAGTTATGATTTTTTTCATGTCAAAACCAGCTTGAAAGTGTCACGTTATACGACATTGACATGAACTATGTTACATTCGGGGAGGGCTTAAATAACCCTTTGACCTTACATGATGTTGTTCAAGTTAGTGTACCCCAATATTTTCGGGGCAAAGGGACTTTGATGATGGTGAACAATTACAAGCAAATGTAAAACCATTACCTACGATACTTGGAGACGGGTTTGGAGTGTTCCACTCAACGTATATCCTAGTGTCGGATTAGGCACAATGGAGAAATTCATTTGGACACGGGTACGGTGACATGACAAATTTTAAAACAAATTATATAATTTTACATGTTAAGAATAAATAAATATTCATTTTGAGCCATGTTTATTTTCAATTACTTTTTATTGGGAAAAACATCATAAATGTAATTAATCCTTAAAATTACAAACTAGACATATTTTTTTACGTATTTTAGATCCTATTTCGAATATACATGACATAAAAAATAATAGTACATAATACGAAAAGTGGCTTGTAAAAAAATAGAGGTGCGTGTTGTTTGGGAACATTGGGTTGCAATTATTAGATTAAAAAAAAGAATGTGTACAAAGAAAGTCCGGATAAGATAGTTTATGACACATTGTTTAGAGTATATACCGTATTTACTAAACTATAATAAGCAAACATGGGGATAATTGTATGTAGTTTGTTTAACCATAGAAAGAATAATGACCTTTAGATTTTTAGTAAATAGATGAGAATCTTGAGATTTAATACTAAAGGAGTAATCTGTATTTTAATATTTAAACTAGTTTAATAAAGGTGTAAGGTTCGAATTCCGTCAACAACATAACAAAGTAAGAAAATTATATTGTTGGTTCTTAATTGTACATGTCATTAATTAAACAACTTTTGCTAATTATATTGTTGATTGGTTGGTACTTCGGCCGGTCTACAGGCTTATTTATTTCAAGACCTATTTTAATGGCCAAATTATTTTAAAACAATTTCAAATTAAAACACATTTAACAATTTTTTTACATAAACACATCTGTACGGTCTAACTATTTTAAAAATCTATTTTACGGGCCTCGTTGTGATATTCCTATAAATATTAACTTATTTATTTAAGACCTATTTTAATGGCCAAATTACTTTAAATCAATTTTAAGTAAAACACGTTTAACAATTTTTTTAATATAAACACATCTGTACGGTCTAACTATTTTAAAAATCTATTTTATGGGCCTCGTTGTGATATACCTATATTAAGAGCATAAATATATGAAACATGGATTGTAGTTTAACACATAATAATTTTAATTAAACACATCTTTTAAGTCTAGTTAATTTAATAATCTTTTATAATAGGTCTAACTATCTTAAAAATCTATTCTATTGGAAACCCTCACAACTGTTCAAATTAAAAAAAACTCCAAAATAATCAAATAAAGCTAAAAAGTAAATTATTAACGAGAAGATATAAAATAACTCGTGCATCACACATGAAGCTAGTATATAATTAGTGTGAGATGGATAATATTGAAGTACTAACCAAGTCTAGGGATTGATACGCATTAATAACAATTTTAAATATAGTACTTAAATTATTTATAATTCCAAAGATACTAACAAAATGATATCCTATTATATTATTATTATATCCTATTACATCATATCCTTTATGTAATAAGAGCAAGTAGGATAGTATCAAGTACTACCAAAGATTAAGAGTTCGATAGTCAGTTTAATGTTTGTTCCTCCATATAACATATGTTAAAGATTCGAATATAATCAATAATGTATTAAAATCTTATAGTTACATCTAATATTTGTATAATTAGATTTAAGAACCGCAACAAAGGAATACGGTCTAATAAACATATTATTGGTTCCTAATATACTAAAAAGATAAAGGATTTGAATCTAAACAACTATGAAAAAAAAATTATTACATATATATTCATATTCATGTTAAGTTAATAAATATGTTAAAGAGAACTAGCTAGTAGGCAGTAGCTAATACAGATTATACACTCTTTTTATTATATAATATTACAATGTCCTTTCTTTTGTTTCCTTGTAGTGTCTTCATTGTGTACCCTGTCTTCTTCATTCTGAACCCTAAACTTTTCATCTCTTTCAGTACCTTTCTCCTCCATATTTTTTCTTTAATGTCATCTCTCTGCAACACGACTCTCTGCAACACGAATTATCCCTTAATGAGTGTCGAACGAGTTTGGCTGATGGAATAGGCGAGTCAGAGTAACACAAGCCATTATACATTTATAAGAAATTAGTCATTAAGATTGTTATCAGTATGCATGAAAAAATATATTAAAACAATCCCACTTGCTTAACTCACATTTTTAAAACATTTATTAATTGAGATATGTGAGGTGGTACGGTTGTGTCATCATATATTTCTTTTCTCTTGGTTATGGTATGATAGTTTCAAAGTATCAGTCCAGATCTTGGAAACATCCTGGAAAACTTTTAAACACGGAAATTCTTTTGCATGCTCACAAATCACAACAGTAAGTCCATAAGAGAGCGAAAATGGTAAAAAGAGTATAAATTTTGACTGGACAAGCCTTGGCCACTTTTATCAGTTAACAGATAGAGCTTTTTTTGTACACTCACCTTCCAAAGGCTGATAGAATCGCTTAGAAGTTTGTAAAAATTTACTAAACACTTCCCTATGTTTTATTGATAATGAGATTATGTTGGGGAGAGGTTCTCAGAGCCATCCAAATAGCAGTAGTCATTTTATTTGGCTAATGTGCATCCTTCTAAAGGTTTTACTGAACGAGCTAGCTGTTACTTTTGATGATTGAGTTCTTGACTCTGTATGCACACAAACTATTGCCTTTTCATTAAAATCTTAGTATTTTTATATCAATTATTTACAGATGAACCTGCATTGCGTTGTTTCATAGGCTGCGCTTAGGTTGGCACAACTGGATAAAATATCAGAGCACTTGTCTCGCCATGTAATGGAGCATTATGAACAGATGGGTATGATTTCTGCTGATTACACAATTTTTGTGATCGATTGAAATATACTAGTTTGTTTTAGCTATTGTTTTGTATTGCAATATTGCTATGTTCCTTGTGATTTTGTGGAAGAGCTTTATCAATTTTATTTATGAAAGACCATGTAGTGTAGCAGTTGTAATTCGGATGAACATTAGTGATGGAGTCTTTTTTAAGACTTTTGTTAAATTCCATTGTTTCAGCCTTTTTCTAAACCCCGTCATACATTATACCTATGGATTATTAACTGAGTAAGCATTGTATGTGGTACATGGGAAAGAAGGGGACTAATTTATGCATCGCACTAAAATCAACCCATGTCCCTCCTTACTTATCACTGATAAACTGAAATCTACTGTCTATCAATTTTTTTTGTTACTACTAATTATTTTACTACCTCGTTTGTATAGTGTCTTGAATATTACCATCTATGCATTACATAGTACAAATGGTTAATTGCTATAATCTTTTTTTTTACAAAATTTTGTGTGATGAGTTAGCGTTATTATAGCCTTTGAATAAACACGTCACAAGTGTAACAAATATAAATCTATGAACAAAAAGAATTTGTGTTGCCAAATTAGGAGCATGTCGTAACTTGCAAGTAATGTACTTGAGCATTAAAATGAAACACCATAGTGAAGAAATTAAATGAGATTGAGGCTCAAGGATAATTCTAGAAATGACAAAGTTAATATATGCTTTGTTGACTAGGTTAAGATTTATATCTTGTCTGGTCTCGTGATCACTCTAGAATTATATTTTTTCGATGCCAAATTGCCAATTGGTTAAGATTTATATTTTTTCGATGCCAAATTGCCAATTGGTCTCGTGATCACTCTAGATACTTGATAATTACTACAGATACAGAATGACGTAAATGGTGCCCATGTGAGCCACTACAGAATGATATAGATGGTGCCATTGTGAGCTTTTAATTTTTATTTAGGATATCCCTTTGTTGCAAAAGTGAGAACTTATTCTCCTTCAATTTCTGTATTATAATTGTTATTTAAATAAAATAATTTATAAAAATTATATGTGGACATGTATATATAGTGTTGTGTGTGTGCACACTTACACTACATATAGATCTAGTGTATATATATACATTTAATATTCAGTGGATTTTGAATTTTTATAACTATTGATACTGGGAGGGAGAGTTGAAAATTGTGCATGCAGTAAATAAATCTGTGTATATATTGGTATTTTTGTATTTAGACACTTGGAGAGATTATGTAGATAAGAGAGACACACACACACACGTAACATACTGAAAGTAAAGGTGAGGGATAGTGCAGTGGTATCTGCAGTGCAGTTTGTCCTGTAATAAGTAATGTTGTTAATTGGTGTGTGAATTGTAACAAATAAACTGCGATATCATGAGCTTGACTTTAGAATTATTCGTTTCGCCACTTTTCAACAAGGAACCTCTCTTTACTATGGTTTTACCGTATGAATTTTAGAACTTCATATGCTTCATATGATTAAATTTAAAAAGAAATAACATAAAGAAAAAAGGGAAAGAGGACTGATTGCTGCTATATTTTAGTTCTGTTCTACTCCCTAAAGTATGCTTCTTTAGTTTGATTCAAAATTATTTTGTATTGTCGGCCTGTTTGTTTTAACTTAAGTAGTACAAATTCATTGAGGGGCCCTTCATTTCTAATTACAGACTTGCATAATCTGATGAGGTGTTGATACTTTTTTTCAGTGAATGGGATGCATTTAGTGAGGGAGTTGGAGAAAGACTTGAAGGTTGCAAAGGTCATCTGCATGGTAAGCCAGGGTATTATGCTGTAACTGTAATTTGTTTAATGGCCTTCATTGCAGTATATAAGTAGTATGTTGATTTCAAATATTCGCTCTAAATAATTTATCTATCAGGCCCGTGTAGTACTGTTTGTTATTTTTGATTATATATATATATAGAGAGAGAGGGAGAGAGAGAAATTGTCATTTGACGTGTGCAGAATTTTCGAAGATCTGTGACTTTTTGCTATTGGCTTATTGTTGATTTTACTGTTAACAAATTGGACTTGTCATTCCACAAGGTTCCTTGTTGGATCTGTAGATGATTAAGATATTATTTACATTTGACAATGTGCAGAATGGTCGAAGACATTTAAACTCTTCAAGGACTGAAGTATCAAGGGATCTAATTGTAACCACAAATTCTAGAAGAAAGCAAGCCCTTCTGGTATCAAACGTTCCTTTGGAGTCAGCAATATTATCAGTAATCTAGTTATACTTGTTTGATTGATATTTGTTGGAAGAATGCTGCATATGGTTGAAACCCCTAGCCCGATTTATTTTAGATATTTTAAGGCTGTAATTGTCCTGTTGATTAAAATGGGGTTAAAAAAATTAGGGATGAGAATGGGTGGGTTTGCAAAATCCAAATCCAAACTCGAACCCAAAAGATTACCTGAACTGGGAAAAAAACAGAATCAGATTCTAATGGATTTCTTATAGGATTCCGGTTGACCTGTAACCTGATTCCCCCCCCCCCCAAAATCCACAAATTGCTGCAAATTTCAGTATTCAAGTTCCAGTGAAATTGATATATCCTGTCTGGCATTAGTAGTTGTAATAATGTTCTTTGCGGAATCACAACATGTCTCGGAAGTTGGTATGCATATGTTTACTAATGGATATTATTTCAGTTTATCTAAGAGTAAAAGATTTGTATGAGAAACAGAAAATTATGTGTGTTTATCATACCATTACTAACCTAGAAGTAAGAGCAACAAAAGAATCACAGTAGACCAAACTCAAATCTAAGAACAAAGTAATCAGTAATCACAACAAAAGCCAACCGTTCGTGATTGGCCATCCAATTTAAAGGAGAAGTTATCTTGATTAGGGCATCAGATTAAGATATGTAACAGAACAGATGGTTGTATAGGGACGAAGTGGGTGTAGAAGGGTAGTGGAAGCAATGTGGATGGAGAAGAGTTGTGAGAAGTGGGGAGTGGGTTGGGAGAGCGGGTGTAAATGAGTAACGGAGACCCCAGATCTAAATTTTAATCTTGTAAATTTGTAATGTATGTAAACATAATATGAGATATTAAATGGGCTATTGCTGTGCTCATATGTTGGGTGGTTTATTATTAGGGACTTGGTTATTAGTTGGGTTAATAACAATGATGTACTTTATTATACATATTTGTTTGTTTATCTATTTTGTGAACTTCCCTGTAGTGTACCCAAAATGAGAAGCCAAACACGACCACAGAATCTATCATGTACTTTCATGTTCATGTACCTTTTCATTGCGTGTAACTAATAGTTCAAACCCAAACTCTAAATTTCCACGTCATCTATAAGCATACGTATCGCATATCATGTAGGTATATTTTGATTAGTGTAAAAATTGTTATATTAAAGTAAGAGTATTTTATTGGATTGAATCGTTGACATTTTGTAATTTTCATATGTATACTTCTGAAACTGTCTGTATTTCTATTGTTACAAGTTTAGATACATTGTAATAGATATAAGAAAGTCAAATTTATATTAAAAGAATATTTAAAATATATTTGAATGTTTTCCCTAGTCCCTAGTGCATTAAAATCATTCGAGCTCGACTCCTTTCCACCTAGGCGAGGCCTTGACAACTAGGAATTTGATTGTACTGTTTATGTGTTTACTGTCTAGTACAGAATTGCTTTGTTATCCCTTAATGTGCATATTCGTGCCCTGCAATAATCTCTTAATATTTACAGGATATGCTTCCCATCTTAACTGAATTACGTTATGCACTTGACGTACAAGTGGCACTTGAAGCCCATGTGGAGAATGGTAACTTTTGTAAGGTTGGATTTCACATACCAAGTTTTGTATCAATATATTGTGGTATTTTAAATTCCGCAAAGTTTGTTAGTCTTGATATAATCTTCAGTGAGCACTAGTCCAATTCTCAGCTGTTGAACTGTGCAGGCATTTCAAGTACTCTCTGAGTATCTGCAACTTTTGGACAGTTTTTCAGAACTTTCAGCAGTACAAGAGATGAGCTGTGGTGTTGAGGTGTGTTATGCGAATTGCTAAGAATATATTCTTGCAGAGATGTACATGTGTTCATGTTAAATTATTCAGTACATGTACATCTTCTCTGTTTCTAGTTTAAACCTTTGTATGACTATTCTGTCCTCAAAAAAATTTTCAGGTTTGGTTGGGTAAAACTCTTCAAAAGCTGGACTCACTTTTGCTAGGGGTCTGCAAAGACTTCAAAGAGGAGAGCTATCTGACTGTTAGTGCATCTTGATTATAACTTTGTTCTGCAGTAAATATGAAACCGAACATTAAAATATTACATTGATCCTTACCATCAGGCAGCCATATTTATGGATTTTTTTGTCTTGGCATGGAAAATTACAACTTGTATGTGATAATGCTGGGTAAATGTTAACTTATGAAGTTGTCCTAGTATTAAGGTTGTTTATAAGTTATAGTACATCAATTTGTGCTTGTCGTGATGATACTGTGTAATTGCTCTCTGTTTTGTTGCTATGTCACGGGTTTGAACCCTGGTAACAACCTTTTTAATGAAATAAAAAGGGCAAGGCCTTACCCCCCGCTTTTGTGGGAGTCTTGTGCACTCCGTACGATCCTATTTATTATAATGTAAATTGCTTCAAATTCGGGAACCTCTCTCTTAAGCAATGCATGTACTCTATGTGATGCAATCACATTATTGGTACATACATATATATATATATATATATCATTTAAGTATAGAGGGGCTACTCTAATAGAAACCAATTTTAAAATAGAAACGAGAAACCATTATTTTTTTTAAATTACTCTGAAATATAACACAAATGGTATGCAAACCGATCGTTGAGAGATGGAGAAAAATACAGTGAAGTCGGTTTTAAAAAAAACTTACCCTGGAAAAATCAAATTAAAAACGGAGGGGAAAAACTGAGATTGTGTGTGAGATTGTGTGTGGGAGGGTGCAGATTAGTTGGGTGTGGTGCTCTTAGGGGGGCCATTAGATTAGATTGATATAATGCCTTAGATTAGTTTCTAGTTTCTATTTTAAGTTTAGTTTCTATTTGGTCATTTGCGTATACGCTAGTGATCAAATACCAAACCAATGTTAGAATACAAACTGCAAACCAGTGACTAATTAGTGATTGATAGAGGTATAATTAGTGATTTTAAAATAATTCACTTATATATTTATGACGGCGGCACCACTCTTCTACTGATCAGTATTATGTAATTTAGTGATTTTCAGTAATTTAGTGATTATTTTTTGATTGCCATTAAATTGTTAATATAAAATTTATTTTTATATTTAGTGATTTTCAGTATGTAAATTAGTGATTTGCAGAGGTTTGTAGTTTGTATTTTAGTTTAGTTTGTATTGGAGTATGATTCTCTCTCTCCCTCCCTCTCTCCCTCCCTCTCTCTCTCTCTCTCTATATATATATATATATATCATTTTCCTGCCTTTCCAGTGCTATTTTTAAATCACTAGATAACGACATGCACTTTCCAATTAAAATTACCTGTATAAGATATGATGGAGCAGCTCCTTCCTATTATGGTGTGGCTTTTTGTGGAACTACTACAAAACGTGTGATGAAGATCAAGGAATTAGGAGATAATAACATAAAGATCAAAAATTATTATTAGCGAATGAAGCTTCAAATTAACTTTACATTTATTGAAGTATCTTTGGGGTGATGTGACCCCCAGTCTGCAGTCTTAATAAACTGGCTCCCATCTAGTGTCTGGCGTATATCTAATTTAAAACCCAAACATCCTTGAGTCTTGGAATTCGCCATTGTCGATGTATTATCCAGGAGACTGTTAATAGTATGTTAGCATTCACGTTGTAAACATATCAGTTCTGATCTTGTCTCAAGGTGCAAGACATAATATTTCATCCAATTTTATGCAAATTGGAATTGTGAGAAGTCTGTGCAATGATAAAGGAGGGTGAGAGTTGGAATGTGGTAGATTTACTATGAGGAGTATTTAGTGTCTTAAACCATATAACACATGTACACACAAATATGAAATCTCATCTCTCTTTTAACTCTCTTTGAATCCATCAAAAGTAGTCGATGCATTGCTTTACAGTCTAAGGCATTGCATTACAGGTGGTTGATGCATATGCAATAATTGGGGATGTTTCTGGTCTTGCTGAGAAAATGCAAAGCTTCTTTATGCAAGAGGTTCTCTCTGAAACCCACTCCGTATTAAAGAACATCATAATGGAGGTACGTTGGTTTAGTAAAATATCATTAGTTTTCCATTGATGTGGTCCACTTGTGCTAGAATTAGTACTCTACACTGTATTCTATATTTGAATACCTCATGTACCGTATTGTTGTGATAATATCAACAATAATTATTTGGTATTACACGGCTATAAGTTGGGTCATACTTGAAATTATGATCAAGTGTTCACTTGCTATCTGCTAGGTTATGGGTTCAAATCCAAGAAAACAGCCTATAAGTTATTGAAAGGAGTAACACAGCTTTTTTGTTTATTATTATTAATTTTATTTTTTTGATAATTTACCTTATTTTTCGAAGTCTGTAAACTCCTCCTTTCTTTCTGCCTCTTTTAAAATCCATCACATAAGTTTGTAACTTGTGAGCATTGTTTGTTTCCTTACACAACTTTTTTGTAATATAAAGTGTCCCCCAAGTCATGCTAAAGTACGCCCTGTACAAGCTTATCATGTTCTAGATTTAGCCAACATTTATGTTCATAAAACAATGTGAAACCATAAAAAGTTCCAAATAAGTTTATCATATTGTATGATCTGGAAAGGAACTACATAAATGATGATTCTGATCTGTACTTTCACTTATAACTACTTGTGTTTTTGCCCAACTGTAAAAAATTAAATGATTAGATCTTTATATTTAGAATGTTAAGAGTTTAAAATCAGTGTAAATCTTCCAGTAAATCTTACATTTATATTAGTTGATTCCCTCTGAGATTGAGTTTTTGCAGGATGTGGAATCTCCAGATATGAAAAGTACAAGGTACTTTTAGATCTTTAAAGTTGTGTTCGCCTTATGTTTCTGCTTCGCGTTCTACTGAACCCTGTTGCTCTTTGTTTTTATTAGCAGGCTTACTTACAGCGACCTCTGCCTGCAAATACCTGAGTCAAAGTTTAGGCAGTGTTTGCTGGAAACTTTGGCTGTTCTTTTTAACTTGATGTGTTCATATTATGCTATAATGAGTTTTCAGCCAGAATATGAGGTAATGAGCAATAATCTCCCTCCCTCCCTCCTCTCCCTCCCTCCCTCCCTCCCTCCTCTCTCTCTCTCTCTCTCTCTCTCTCTCTCTCTCTCTCTCTCTCTCCCTCTCTCTCTCTCTCTCCCTCTCCCCCTCCCTCCCTCCCTCCCTCCCTCCCTCCCTCTCCCTCCCTCTCCCTCCCATATCAGTATCAAACTGAGTAATGATTGAACTGCTCCCTCCCCCTCTCTCTCTCCCCCCCTCTCTCTCTCAGTATCAAATTGCTTTCTCCCGTTCTCTCCTGTTAACTTGCAGCTCAAGTTATCAGTTGAAAATGTGTTCAGTTCTATTTTGTTCTCATTATTATCTTGTATTGTTTCCTATCCTTAAGTCTATGGTTTATGTTTCTTATTACAGTGCGATCACATTATGTGAAGTTTGGCTAGATTAATATGATTTTTTGTTTTATCTATTAAATTTTGAAATGATAATACCTGAGTATGTTGGCATGATGTAATAAGGCTTATATATGTATTTTCAATAAGTTGCATGATTCAACACGGCACACACTGATCATGAAGCAGAAGCAAGACAATGATAGTAATCTTTTGTGTGATAATCAGCATGTTTCTTTAGTTGCGGATTCTGATACTTCCCACAAAACTGATAGCACATCCTCTCTATCCATCGGAAGAGCTCCCATTTCAAATTTGATGGAGGAACCTGCGAACGTCGCGTTGTCTGATGACATCTTAAGCAATGGATCTGTTTATCCAGTTCCAGTAACTCCTGAATCTGAGGCTAGAGATGGTGGAAAAGAAGCATCAAGCAGTGGCTCTCCATGGCTTCTGTTGCGAAGTGATGCTACTGTGTTTGTATCACAAACTTTACAGAGAGGTCGTAAAAATCTGTTGCAACTTGCAACAAGCCGCATGGCAGTTCTTCTTTCATCTTCTGCTGTTTGTTCTACCAGTATACATCAATTTCTAAAAAATTATGAAGATCTAAATGTCTTTATCTTACTTGGGGAATCTTTTTCTGGGGTTGAAGCAGTTGAATTCAGGCAGAAAGTAAAAAGTATTTGTGAAAATTATTTTGCAGCATTTCATCGACAAAATATATTTGTAAGTTTCTTTTTGTATTATAATATATTCTTTTTTGTAAGCCTCTCTATGAGTTGATTGAGGTCAACTACTGGAAATGCCATTCAGTTAATCTTGTCCAGCTGTATGATATGCGAGTTTACATACATGATTTACGAGTTCGCAATTTCATCTTTCTTGTCATCGTTAGAAAGTATCAAATGTCTATACGCTAAATCTCAGACATGAGGCGTTCACGTTAATTATTATGCAGGCACTAAAAATGGTTATGGAGCGGGAGAATTGGCTGATAATGCCTTCTGACACAACTCAAGCTATCAGTTTTGCCGGTCTTGTGGGTGATGGAGCAGCTTTGATTGTTCCATCGAATAATACTTCTACTGGCCGAGGTAGTCACTCTATTAAGTCAGCAAATTCAGCTGAAATTGCTTTTAAAAAGAGTGGTTTCTCCTATTGGCTCGAAAAAGGTAACCCATTTTCATCGAAATTGACAACCAAGGAACTTAATGATTCCTTGTTGCTGAACGGGCTAGCTTCTCCTAGTGAATCTGAGGGCAAGAATTCACTGCTCAGTTCCAAGGCATCTCCCAAAAAAAGGGGAAGTGCTCATAATAATGGCTATATAGAACTTTTGGAAGATGAAAATGAAGATCTTCTTGCTGACTTCATTGATGAAGACAGCCAACTACCAAGTCGGATCTCTATATCCAAGCACACAAGAAATCGATCTTCACATTCATATGACACAGAAGCAATAGCGCACACAGGATCTTCACTTTGTCTTTTGAGGTAAACCTTAACTTGGGACTGTAAACTTATAATTATGTCATTAGATTTGAGCTAAAACTATTCATAATCTTTTAGACTAATGGACAAATATGCAAGGCTGATGCAGAAATTAGAGATAATCAACATTGTTTGCTTTAAGGTATTACCTACTTGTTGATTTCTTCTCTTCTTCTTCTTCTTCTTGATTTTTCTTGTTGATGTAACCTGTTTATCTTTCTTGATCCCCCAATCTGTCAGGATATCCTTTTTTTACTGTACAATGAAGTTTGGTTCCACTAGGTTTAAGTATTTTGTGGTAGTTATGTTGTGTTTGCTTTTCTTTATAAGTGGGATAGAAGTTCTATAGGAGAGTTGGATTGTCAAACAAATTAGAACTGTGAGGTTATGATTGAAAACCAGGAAGATATATTCAGTCAATTGTAAATAAATAATTTTAGGAAAGTAACTCAGATATTTGTGGCCTTTTTTTTTTACAACAATTTGTAATGTTGAATAACTCTATCTGACAGGGAATCTGCCAATTATTCGGGTTGTACTTCCATTTTGTGTTCGAGAGCTTTGGTCAACAAAACACTAATCCTAGTGGACAAGGGTCAAGCGACTATCTGACTTGTACGTAATTTTTCGCTCTGTGCGCACACATCAGATGTTCAGTCAACAAAGAGAAATATAGATAATTAAAAGAGAAGAAAGAATCATTTTCTTGAGTTTCCTTTCATTCAATAATTATCTTAATTGAACTTGGCAAAATTCGTTCATGTGGAAAATCATAAAAATCTTGACAATATATTTTGGTTCTCAGATCGGCTGAAAACTGCTTTATCTAGGATTGCTCAAGATTCTGATCCTTGGATGAGATCCAAGTCAGCTCCATCTTCTTCAACATCTATGAATATGCCATTGTCTCATAAGGACATCACACCTGCAAGTCCACTCAGTGCAAATTTTAGTCAGGTGCAGGGAACATCATCTGGTCTCAAGGTACTGTACTTCAACAGAGAGATAAAGCCATAAATTTTCTAAAGTTCCAGATAGGATGCTTTTTCGCACAAGTACAATATTATATTACAGAACAAGTTCTTATAATGACAATTGCAATTGTAACTAGCAATTTACAATTTGTGTTTTTTTCAAAACTGTGGTTCATTTTCTGTCCGATTAAATTTTGGACAAAACACGATTAGTACAACCAAAACAGATTATGCATGATGTGCTATTAGCTGTGAAATGGGGAGGCAAGAGGTGCACAAGAAGAATGCATTACAAACTCTTATTCTGTTGTTCCACAGAGTTATATGGTGGTATCGGCGAAGGATTGAAGGAATTGCACAGTAGGTCAATTCTCATGAATTTGTAGGAAAATGTCAATAGGATAGCAGGGGACCAGGGGTGCATTTTGTAGTTTTTGGAATATGTATTTTTCCTGTAAAATTGAGATTCTAAGATTATGTGCCTTGTGTCCACATAATGGTAAATACCGAAATGACAATGTTCTTAGGATTGCAGATTTGCAGGTATAGCACTGGTTGGGAAGATGATAGGAGTACAATATGAGATAAATAAGAAAGATAATTTTAAGTGATTAGGTATAAATGGGAGTACAGTCTGAGGGTAATTTACATTATAATTCTGTAGGGAGCAAAAGAAAACATCTATGTCTTACCTCTGTGTCTGAAACGAAGAATCCGGTTCTGCAAAGATCTATCACCGGCCCATATTTAAGTTAAATTACATAACATTCTGAGCCCACTTAAATTCTTATAATGACCAGATGTTAGGGACCACCTGAAGTATGATCTGGTGCTAAGAAACTTTCCATATCTAGGCTTAGTTCTTTAAAGTTGTTTCTTGATCAGTTCAGGTCCCCTGCTAGCCTTATAGGATCTGATGTTGTTCTCTGGATGTTGCCATGGCAGAACTTGGCGTTTTATTGGTGACCAGTTGACCACATGCTGGAAAGACTTAGTTGGTGAATTCAGGACTTTCTGAATGGTATATTATCTTGTAAAGAGAGAGAGAACTTTTATATAATTTAACTGTCATTTAGGATTGATCGGGTTAATTTTGGGTTTTCTCAGTAAATCGGTTTACGCATTGGGTCGGGCTTGAGTCGTGTCTTATGTTTCCATCCCTAGGTTAGCATAAGGGCTGTTCCCTAAATCCTTTGAACTGCTCACAACCAAACCACAGTTATCTGAAATTGTGGATATGAAAACAATCATTACTTTCAGATTTTCAAGATTTTTGGAAACCTCAAAAATCAAATTGCCACCACATTTATATAAAAATGTGTTTACAATCTCCAATTTCCTTCTTGACAACCAAGTTAGTGGTACTATTATGCTACTCGGGTATAAGGGTCAAAAGGGACTTGGGCGCGGGTGTTTGCGGCCCTATGAATAGTTTTGAACTTGTTTGCTGCAAGGTGAAGTGTTTTAAAAAAAATGAAGAACCTGACAAGGATCACCTACTCGCACCCATGTCATACCCGGTCAACATGAGTATGCGGAAAATTGTTGAGTCCGGTTAATGGAAGGTACTAGAATCAACTGTTGTCCATCACTTACTTGGTAAATAACTATATTTTAATTGGTTAGGAGTTAGCACCAAATTAGTATTTTTATTCAATTAATAAATTCAAGTAGGAACATTAGTAGAAATTGTGGAACATATGACCATATAAAATACTATTTAGTGTTTTTAAATATTTCAAAAGACCCTGCTTTACATGTTTGGATAATACGAAGACAGTATGTTTATTTTAGCGGTCCGAACACAAGTCAAACCGCGTGTTGTTATTCGGCTGCGATTTTAGAATTGGTTCATCTTTTACCTTCCAACCGTACCAAAACAAACCTGGAACACCCCTAATCACCATGAAGACTGTTCAACTTACTCTTTAACACTGTTAGAAGTTGTAGTTACTTCAATATTCTCACTGAGTTGACTATATTATGTATAACCTTTCATATTGACTACCAATCCTTTCTTCTCTTTCATGCTGATTCTGCTTCTTAACTATATTTTGTCACCTCTGAGATCCATGAACCACCTTTCTCTCAGGAATTAGAGCTATCTATTTGGACCAGACAGAATGAGGAAAATTTTCAAATGAGCAGGATGCTTATAATTTAGTATTGACCTTTATGAACATGGAAAACTGTTTTTATTATAATAATGACGGAAGTCACAGTTACTTTTTTACATTAATTTTTTGATCAACAGTATCACCCTTTTGCTTATTTTTTTTTTGGTAGATGATGTACCTTCCTTGATTCTACTAATTTACAGCGTACTGCAGGAAAGGTGTGCAAGTGCTGATACTATATCTTTGGTTGCTCAATTACTGCATAGATCAAAAGCTCATCTCCAGTCTATGGTCCTGCAAAACAGTGCTGCAAAAGTTGAAGAGTTCTATGTGCACATGGTATGTTCCTCCACTATATTTATATAGGTTCCAAGTTCAGTTGGTAATCATAGTTGCTGAGTGAACTTTTAGCTTATAAACATTATATACCGTCCAACTAAATAGTTTTTGTTGAGTATGCAAAGGTTCTCATGATATCTAAATTTTTATTGTTGATAAATGTAAATAGTATCCATACCTGACAAGTAGACTAAAAGCTGTAGTACTAAAAGTCGAATTTGAAATACAGAAGAAACAGTCTTTCACGTTCTGTTAAAGTAAGGTAAACCTCTACAATTATCCTACTGATTAGTAGAAAATAGTAATAATAGGTTTGTAATGTATCTGAATCCTTGATACTCCCGTTGGTCGAATAATTCATACATCATACATGATAACTTTTTGGTCCTAGTTATCTGCAATATCAGATCGAAAATAATGAACAGTTCCTCTTTCCTTTTACATTATTAGTAATTTTAGTTTACTGAACATTTAATCATAGAAAATAATTGGCCAATGTGGTTGCATCAGCATATTAAAGGATGAGTAACACCGTGTGTTAGAATGTCCTAGATTTGCATGAGATTGATAAAGGATCTATATTTAAACTATATCAGGTAGATTCTGTACCAGATCTTGTTGAACATATTCACCGAACAACTGCAAAATCACTTCTCCACATCAATGGGTGAGACTTTCTACTCTTAGCTCCTTGCTGTATATTTTCTACTTGGTTCTCCTTTTAGTAGATAGTCGTGAACTAATTAGTTGTTGATTAGCATTAATTTGTTTTATGGTAAACAACTGGCCAATCCATACTTGTTAAATTGTAGTACTCTTACTATATAAATTACCATGTTATAGTGATAGTTCTTTGTTTCCATAAAAGATAAATAAATGTTTTCAGATGTTCTAATTTTGCTATAATTTTTTTTAATATTTGAGTGATTGGCAGGTTTCATTATTTGATGTTACTATGTTGACTTTTATATCTGATCACCACAATATTGAAATACGGTTTGACGGTTCAACAACCGGTTGAACCATCAGACCAGTGCCCGGTCCTTCCCACTGGTACAGTGACCGGACTGGTTCTGATAACTTCGTGTTTTTTTAATCCAATGGTACGTAGTCTGAATTTCATGTGGTATGGGTGACTATTGATCACTACTCTCGACTTTGTTGTTATTTAGTGTTTTTTTAGTATGAAGATATATATGATCTTGTGCTAATTTATTAAATATTAAGTTTGTTTTCTTTATCCGAACTCGCTAATATCCGTAAGATCTGTAACATGTGAATGCATTTTAGCACTTAGGAATGTTTTATATATGGTTTCTTCACATAGTAAGTGTAGTAGTTTTGACTTGTAGCCCTTTTGGCAGGTATGTTGACCGAATAGCTAATGCCAAATGGGAAGTAAAAGAGCTTGGTTTAGAGCACAACGGGTATTTATTCTTTTGACTAAATTATTCTCCGAGACTAATTAATCTTTCAAGAAATTTATCAATTGTTCCTTTATGAAAGATATAATAAAAGTTGCTTTTCAATAAAATGCTTTATTTATTGGCTGTATAATGTATTGATTATTTTGTTAATGCTACCTTTACTCAACAAGTCGGCATAATTCTTACAAGCTGAATCACTGAAATATGTGGCAGGTATGTTGATTTGCTTTTGGGAGAGTTTAAGCACTATAAAACCAGGCTAGCTCATGGAGGTCTTAGGAAAGAGGTATAGTTCGCAGTTTTAATGATGCATGCAAGTGCCAAGTTTGGGTATAATACCAAGCCGGCTTTTCTTTGCTAATCTAGTATCTTTCTGAAGTAACCAATCATTCCGCTTAGGAATAGTTTCGTGCAGAAATATGATTCCTAGTTCAGTAAATTACTACTATTTTTGCTTTTTTTCCTTCTCGCTTTATATGTTTATCATATATAAATTGGATGAGCTCTCTACATTATGCACTGTTCTCCCCATGCATCTAGCCTTAAAATCTTTCGTGTATGGCATTTAACTTTACCATAATACATAAATGTTCACCGTAGGTGAATATCGATCGAAGTATGTTCATTTCCTGTATTTATGTAATGTAATAAGGCTAGTACATGTACATAGGCCCTTTCCTTACACACCTGTGAGCAGGATGTAGTTGGAATTACTCTTTCCTTCTGGACTGGATGAACATTTCTTTTCACTATAGACATCTGTAGATATTTTAAGACAGGTGCTATAATTCATCTAAGATATTTAATGGACTGATTTTCTATGTAGTTTCTGATCCATTTTAAGCCAAGCTGCTATTGCTTGGAGGTTTGTCTTTCTGCTAAATAATATCTAGCTTCCATGTAAGCTTGAGATGCTTCTTTCTACTTACAATTTGTGCAAAAATTTAGACATGGCGCGGGGAAATTCCAATTGAAGTACATTATATGTTAGCATGAGCCACCAGAGTTACATGTATAGCTTTACAACTTCAAATAAGTTTTAACAAGTATTGATGGCTTCAACTTCCATGGAATTGTTAATTACTAATGTGAATCACCTTTAACTCTTTCCTCCTCTCTACTAGGGTTTGTCCATTTTCAAGTAAATCAAGGGGCCTCCACTGGTTTTCTCCGGTGGAAAGCCCCAACCCCTTCATTCAATGTTATTCTTGTTAATTTTCTTTCAATAAAACCCAAATTTTTGGGTGTTTGTGTGTCTCTCCTCTTGGAGTGTGTGTTTTGTCTCTCCTTTTGGAGTGTTTGTTATGTTTTTGTTTAGGCATACTTGAGTTTATTCGGTAATGGATTTGTTGAGGACGAATTTATTGATATTTTTGGTGATCTGCAAAGTCTGCATCGGATCTCGAATCTGGGACAGTGGTGATTATTGCAAGAGCTCACCCCTCACAACCAAAGATTGTTGATCTTTCATGGGTTTACACTTTCGGTGGTCTATAGCTCACCCCTTTCAAAGATTGTTGAGGACGAATTTTATGTGTTAAACGATCAGGAAACAAATCATCTAATTGTTTTTATTATGTTATTTGTTTTATCACCTGGTTGTATCGACAGTTGGGGGTTTGTCTCGGCTGTACTATATTCAGTTTAATAAAAAAAAAACGTGACCTGACGCTTGTAAATATTTTCTTCTGCAAACCCAGGTTCAAGATAATTTATTGGAGTATGGACTCGAAAATATTGCCGAAATTCTTATTGAAGGTTTATCTAGAGTGAAGAGGTGTACTGATGAGGGTCGAGCTCTTATGTCATTGGATCTTCAGGTAAGTGGTGTGTGTAGAGGCTCTGCTATTGAGGATGCCAATGTGGTTTTCTCAGTTGTATGTAGTAATTCTGATTGCTTCGTTTTTTAGGTCTTGATTAATGGTCTTCATCACTTTGTCTCCGTTAATGTCAAAACCAAACTACAAATAGTTGAAACATTTATCAAGGTGATGCAAGTATTCTTCAATTATTTTTTTAATAAAATTGCTCTCAGAGCCTTTGTTTCTATCTCGGCTTTGACAACCCCATCAAATTAGTTATTGCTAATCATTGTTACTTATTGAACAGGCTTATTATCTTCCAGAAACCGAATATGTGCACTGGACTCGTGCTCATCCAGTAAGATAACCTACTTCTAATATGCATAATTTCGAAGGTTTTAGTTGAATTATAATTAATGATTGGAAGTCGATTTTTCTAGGAGTACAACAAAAGTCAAATCATCGGGCTGGTAAACCTTGTTGCCACGATGAAGGGCTGGAAAAGGAAAACCAGATTGGAGGTGTTGGAAAAGATCGAGTCAGCCACTTTGTAGCATGTGTAAATTCAATAAGATCTTGAGTATATGAAGTGATTATATTACAAGTATTCTTCTTACCGATTGGTTTTATTTTGTATGATTTACTGTCAAACGAATCAGCGTGGATTGCTGGTATAACCACTAGTCAAGCCTGCATCTTGTTTTTTTTTTGATATCTAATGTGACATGCCTTAAAAAAATATCAGACATTCCAGCAATGAATTTTTTTACATGTGCAGGACTACCCTGCATTCATAATTATCTCAATAAAAGTTTGTTTTGTTCAATATATATTCTGTCCGGGAAATTTTAAGATTTTAGCTTTAATACTTGGTGTGGTTAAAGAGGGTGAAGCTGTTTGTATTTGTATTTGATGTAAATAACTAAATATAGTCTTACGGGGGTTTTGGGGCCTACGCTTTTTCCCTAACCAACCGTTAGAATCTAAATTAAGCTGATCCCCAAGAGTCGAGCCGCCGCCTCCATCCTTTCCTTTCCCCTCTAACTGGGTTTGTCCATTTTCAAGTAAATTGAGGGGTTTCAACTCTTCATTTTCTTTTATTTCGCTAATTTTCTTTGAATAAAACCTAATTTTTTGGTGGTTGTGTTTCTTCTCTTGAAATGTGTGTTTTGTCTCTCCTTTTGGAGTATATGTTATGTTTTTGTTTAGTCATGAGTTTATTTGGTGTTGGATCTGTTGAGGACAAATTTATCGATATTTTTGGTGATCTGTAAAGCGTGTAATGAATCTGGGGCGTTGCTGATTATTGCAAGAGTTCACCTTTCACAATCAAAGATTGTTCATTTTTCATGGATTTACACTTTCGGCACGTCTTTAGTTGGTATCCGGCATGTAGGTAGCTGAGTGTATTTGACATGGGTGTATTTGACATGTTTATAGCCGGTGTCTGGCATGTGGATAGCTGTGGTGCCGTTTCTCCAATCTCATTTTATGCGATTGGTTTTGGTGTTTCTGAACATTGGGCTGACCATAGTTTTTATGCGATAATTTTTATGTGATATGGTCAATTGCGATGTTGCTATTTTCAGAGATGCTGGTGCAATTTGGATCGCTTGAGATGTCTTTGATTTAGCTTTTATTTTCAAGAATTTTTAAATTTTATGTGTTAAACGATCGGTAGTATGTTATTTGTTTTACTACATGATTGTATCGACAGCTGGGGTTTGTCCGGCTGTACTATATTTAGTTTAATGCAAGCTTTCTACATTTGTCAAAAAAAAATTTTAAGCTGATCCCAACAATAAGTGAGAATAGAATATTGTGGCAACTAATTTTTTTGGTTCGGAATGTTTGAGACGATGAATTGAGATAGCTTCTACATTTGTACAATCTAAGAAATTGTTTTGGACTAGCATTTTACCTGTGCTACCTACTCCAACTTACTTACAGAACCATTATATTACTTGTTTATAACAAGTAATTTTTTACCATACGGTAAAATGAATATGTCCTGCAGTATGCAAGGTTTTGTCTTGTCTATATGATAAGTTTGTTGAACTTATCTAGTTAATTTTATTCAAATATCATCATATCTCCTCAAATCTTAATTATTCTATGGCGTCGTCAATGGCAAATCTGGAGGAAATGTATGCACGGTTGGCTTTAAAGGAAGAGAAAGAGGGAGGAGTTTTCGTAAGGGCAGATGAAATACGGCCTACTTCAGAAACATTAATATTGGTGGGTCGCTTTCTCACTGAAAAATCCATTAACTTCACAGCAATGCAGAATGTTATAGCATCGTTATGGCGTCCACAGGAAGGTATGCAGATTCATGATCTAGGAGGATATCGCTATAAATTTGTATTTTATCATGTGTTGGATATGCAGAAGGTGTTAGATGGTGGTCCATGGACGTTTGAACAAAGCCTGTTGGTTTATCACAAATTGAAAGATAATGAAGATCCGCATTTGGTTCCATTGAATAGGACAAACATATGGCTGCAAGTGTATGATATACCGAAAGGATTAATATCTGAGAGGATATTGCAGAGTATTGGGGGTTTTGTTGGTACTTTTGTCAAATCGGACCCGTTGAATATGGATGGAATATGGAAATTGTACGTATGGATTCGGGTGACCATGGATGTTACTAAACCTTTGAAAAGGCGAATGAAGATTAAACATGAGGGAGGAGCTTGGAACTGGGTAAACTTCAAGTACGAGCGTTTAAGTACGTTTTGTTTTGTTTGTGGATTGATCGGTCATCCCGAAAGGGATTGTGCAGTGGTGTATGCTCATCCAGGGAATGAAATTGAGCGTGCATATGGGACGTGGCTCAGAGCACCGGGAAAAGGTACAAAAAACCAGAACATAGGAGCTAGGTGGTTGAGGAGTAGTGGTAATGGAGCCTGGGCTTCTACAGATGGTCAACCGCAGTCATCATTTACTGCACCTGGCGGTGACAGGGTGGTAGCGCGATCTAT
This sequence comes from Apium graveolens, assembly GCF_009905375.1. Lineage (NCBI taxonomy): Eukaryota > Viridiplantae > Streptophyta > Magnoliopsida > Apiales > Apiaceae > Apium > Apium graveolens. The sequence continues at coordinate 227,650,563 of NC_133652.1, forward strand.
GGAGGTGGATGGAGTTGTGGGAGGAAAATCAGGAGATGAAGGAGGGATTACTGTTATTCAACGAAATCATGGGAGTATGTTTCGGGGGGAGGCAATCTTAAATAAAGATTTAAATCATAAGGAGGAGGATTTGGGCGGTAATATTAAGGATATGGAAAAGGATGTAATGACAGTTGTATTGGACCCGAAAAGAAGGCGTGTTAGTAGCACTGAAGAAATTACGGATGTGGAAGACCTAACTGGGCCTATGGATAAAAATGGGCCAAAAAACTTGTTAGAGGCGGGACCTGTGGGACAAGCCCGCCTAGCCAAATGAGTTTTTTAGCTTGGAACTGTCGTGAGCTGGCCAACCCACGTACAGTCAGGTTTCTAAAGGAAATAGTCCATCAAATAAGGCCGTGCTTTGTATTTTTATCTGAAATATTAACAAAAAAGAAAAAAGTAGAGGAAGTTTGTAAAGTTCTGCAATTTAGTGGGTGTTGGGTAGTTGATGCAACATGGCATAGTGGTGGGGTGGCGTTGTTATGGAAATCAGAAGGAGGGGTTACTATTAGGGGGGCTACTAAACACTTCATTGATTTTGAAGTCGAAAATGAACAGGTTGGGCGTTGGCGCTACACAGGGTTTTATGGGTGCCCGGAGCGGAGTCGTAGACGAGAATCATGGAATATGCTACGTGATTTATGCGCTATGTCAACACTACCATGGTGTTTGATGGGAGAGTTCAACGATATATTATTAAGTGATGAAAAACGAGGTGGACCGATGCAGCCAAGGTGTTTGTTGGAAGGGTTCGATGAGGCTATAAGTGATTGTAATCTTAATGACTTGGGGTTTATTGGAGAAAAATACACTTGGGAACGATCTCGGGGTAAAACTAATTGGACACAGGAGAGACTAGACATGGGATTTGCAAATAAAGATTGGATGGAGTTATTCCCTTAGCGGAGATGAAAGTACTTGAGGTGACAACTTCTGTTCACCTACCCATTTACTTGCAGCTGAATAAAAAAGTGTATGTCCCAAGACAAAAACATTTTTGTTTTGAAAATGTTTGGTTGCGAGAAAAAGATTGTTTGAATGTAGTTAAGAACAGTTGGGAAAGTATGGCAGGAAGAGACTTTGTAGAGAAAATTGGAGTATGTTGTATTAAACTAGAGGAGTGGGGTGGAGGGCTTACTGCAGAATATAAAAAATAGATCATGGATTGCAGATACAGAATGAGGAGTTTGAGGTCTAGGAGAGATGAGGCAGGTATTCGATTGTATAATGAGGTTTGTTGGCGTTTTCTTAATCTATTGGAAAAGAAAGAGATTTATTGGAGACATCGGGCAAAGCAATACTGGTTGTAGGAGGGAGATCACAATACCCGTTTCTTTCATAAATTTGCATCAAATAGAAAACGGAGAAATACTATAAAGAGATTAAAAGACGCTGACGGAATCTGGAGGGAGGAAACGGATGAAGTACAGAGGATCATTGAAGCATATTTTGAAGGGCTGTTTCGAACCACGAATGCGTATGGGGCACTGTCGAGCGGGGAAAAATTACAACAAGTCACCGAACAGGAGAATGTGTTTTTTATGTCGGATATTACACATAAGGAAGTTAAGGACGCTATCTTCTCAATGCATCATGAGAAAAGTTCTGGGCCGGATGGACTTAATCCGGCATTTTTCCAGGTATTTTGGAATATTGTTGGGCACGATTTAGTTGATGTGTGCAGAAGGTTTGTTTTGAATGGCGAACTGCCACTGGGACTAAATAAGATGTTAGTTTGCTTAATTCCTAAGGTCAGACAACCTGAAACAATGTCTGATTTACGTCCTATTTCATTGTGTAACGTTGTTGTGAGGGTTCTATCCAAAGTGTTATCGAACAGGTTGAAGGTTTGTTTGCAGACATTGATATCTGATCGCCAAAGTGCATACATAGAGGGTAGACTATTGACTGTCAACGCTTTGTTCACTTTTGAAGTCAATCATTATATGAAGAGAAGAACCCAAGGGAGACATGGAATTACGGGACTAAAAGTTGATATATCGAAAGCCTACGACAGGCTCAAGTGGTGCTATATTAATAATATTCTAAGGAAGTATGGCTTCCGTGAGAATTGGATTAGTCGAGTTATGGGGTTAATTCAGTCTGTTTCCTACATTTTCATCCATAATGGACAGGAATTTGGAAATATTATTCCGCAAAGAGGACTCCGTCAAGGGGATCCAATTTACCCTTAAATTTATATTCTCGGCGCTAAAGGTTTAAGTTCGATTGTTAGATGAAATGAGGAGGTGGGATTATTGCATGGGTGTGTGATTGCTAAGGGTGCACCATCTATATCACATTTATTGTTCGCCGATGATTGCTATTTTTTCTTCCGAGAAATTGAGACGGAAGCAGGGGTCATGAAGAGGATTCTCTCTTTGTATGAACACAGGTCTGGACAAGTAATAAATTATGATAAGTCGATGGTGACCTTTTCTCCTAACACATACGAGAATTCCAGGAATAAAGTGTGTTCCATGCTGGGTGTTCAAAGCGCTGAAATCCTATCTGGGTTTGCCTATGACCATTGGTCGTAGTAAGATCTCAACTTTTACTTTTTTACAAGATCGAGTTAACCAGAGGTTGCAGATGTGGCGTAATCAAAGTGTGTCAAGAGCGGGGAAGGTAACACTTTTAAAGACAACATCTCAGGTAATACCGAATTTCTGGATGAACTTATTTTTGATTCTAGGGGAAGTGTGTGATCGAATTGAAAAGCAAATGAATATTTACTGGTGGGGGAATGGGGGTACAGGAAAAGGTATTCGATGGAAGAGTTGGAGTAGAATGTGCATGGTTAAAGAGGCAGGAGGGTTAGGCTTTAAAGATTTTAGGAAATTTAATATTTCAGTGTTAGCTAAACAAGGATGGAGGCTGTTGAACAATGTGAATCCGTTACTTTCACAATTGATGAAAGCAAAATATTATCCGGAGACGGAGTTCTTCAATGCAAAACTTGGTGCTAATCCGAGTTTCATGTGGCGTAGTATAATGGCGGCTCAAGATGCTGTACGACAGGGGTGTAGAAAAAGAATTGGGGATGGAATGAGTACAAGGGTGTGGGAAGTTCCATGGTTGCCATGTCCAACTAATGGATTTGTTACGTCTGAGGTACTCGAGGGAATGCAGGGAGTGATAGTTCGAGGTTTAATGAAAGAAGGGGGACAAGAGTGGGATATGGATGTTATCTCTGATTTGTTTAATGATAGGGATAGTGAACTAATCCAGCAGATTGTTATATCAGAAACAGTTAGGGCAGATGCATGGTTTTGGTCCAGGGATGATAAAGGGAAGTATACGGTCAAGAGCTGTTACAGAATGTTGCAGGGAGAAGTCGATTGTTCGAATGCTATCTTCTGGAAAAAATTGTGGGGTCTGAAATTACCAGAGAAGGTAGTGAATCTACTATGTCGTTTGTGTTCTGAATGTCTTCCTACGGCTGTGGCTCTGAGAAGTAAACAGGTAATGGTGGATGTTGTTTGCTCGTGGTGTCGGGAACAACATGAAGATGCTTTACATGTCATAGTTCGGTGTAGTTTTGCAAGAGCAGTCTGGAGTGCACTAGGACTACATGACCTAATTGTTGCTTGTCCGGGGGATACAATCATGACACTAATGCAAAGAGTATTTACTGCTGGCACTAGAGAGTAGTGTGTGTTGTTTGGTGTAGTGTGCTGGAGCCTTTGGCATAGGCGAAATAAGTGGGTCTAGGACCAAATTAATACTTCTATTTTTGGTGTAAAAGCTATGGCCTGTAACATGATGGAAAAATGGAGACGAGCTCAAGAACAGATGATACATAATAATCTTGCTCGGTCTTCAACTACCTTGTGGGTAAAATCGCCGGCTGGATGGATGAAAATTAACGTAGATGTAGCGTGCAATCAACACAGGGGGATTGGGGGATTAGGCTGTGTGGTACGAGATGAGTATGCACAGTTTGTTCGAGCTAGGAGTAAAGTATTGCGACAGAGATTGCAACCCCGTGAGGCGGAAGCTTTGGGCTTGAAAGAAGCACTTTCATGGACAATGCAGTGGCGGCAGTCCAAGTGCATCTTTGAATTAGATGCAAAAAATTTAGTTGAAGCAATTAATGGGATGTTAGGTCCCAAATTATCGTAGAAGGGGGGGTTCAATACGATAATCACTAAATTAAAAATTCTTTCGAATCTTTAGCGGATAAAATATTTAGTGCTCGATTAGTGGTTTCGTGTTCTTGAGAGGAATAGTGTTTGGAACGATAAAAACAATGAACACAGAATATTCGGGGAAATATATATTCATATATAAATCCTCGAGGGTGTTGCTACACTCCGATAAATAAATTAACCGGCTACAATCTAAGAACAATAAAGTTCTTAGCTACTACAAAGATTTACAAATCAAATCTCATATAATAATCTAGCTTTTGTTTGTACTAGGATTTAATTACCGGGTAACGATTATAATGCCCCTAAGAATATACAAGAGTTAAATCGGGCATTATAACATTACTCCGGTGAGAAGTTAAACGGATATTCAAGTAACTTGAACTCCTCTGTAAATCTCCGCTTCTTGTTTTATCAGCTCTCTTTTTGTTGGAGAAGAAGATAAACAGTTCTGATTTAGATCTGCTGCAAAGTGTAGACTTTATACAAAATAAAATTACATGGCTGAGAATTGAGGGCTTCTATGGCGACAGGTACTTTTGTGGCGACAGGGAGTCTCTGTGGCGACAAGGGGGTAACATAAGAGATAACTGATTTTATTCTAACTCCCCTGTGGCGACCACAGGGGAAACCTTGCCTTAGAAAATATTTAGGTCACTCCTCTGTGGCGACAAGGGGGTGGGGGAATTCTCTCTGGCGACATCCTGTGCAAGTACATCAAAATTTGGTTACTATAAAACTAACTCCCCTGTGGCGATACAGGGGGTTACTAGTACCCTTTGTACTTAATCAAATAAAACAAACTATGTACACGTTTGTTGTTTATTTATTTTCCTTTTTCTTTTTTTTTTGTTTTTTGTTTTTTTTGTTTTTATTTTTCTTTTTCTTTTCTTTTGTTTTTCTTTTGTTTTTCTTTTTTTTTTCTTTTTTTTTCTTTTTTCTTTTTAAGTTTAAATTGTAATTAAATTAATTTATAAAATAAACTTAAATATAACTTATATAAATAAACTAATTTAGATTTATAAAATAAACTTATTTAAAGTTTATAAGATAAATCAATTTAAATTTATTAAATAAAATATATTAAAGTCCTTTAAATAAATTTATTTAATTTAACAATTAAACTTTGAGTTTCACCAGTCCCCTGAGCTGTTGAGCTGAATACCCCGCGCATCTCTTCTCATACTTTAACATATAAACGTTCAATCCAAGTACGTTCCTCAACTTAACAATTCTTCTATAAATAATACTCAGATTCCTTTCACGAGCTGTTGACGCCTAGTGCAACTGGTCTGGTTCACAGACGACTAACCCCGATTCAGGTCTTCGTATTATAGCCTTGATTACATTGTTAAGCTTGCCTCAACTTTATTGCTTCAGACACTGACTGTCAATAAATAATTGTACTTTCACTGGAATCCTTTCTGGTACTTTAGACAATATCTTCATTAACCTCTGTCTATACCCTGTCTTTAATTCTTCAGATTCCTATACTTCGAACACTGTCTATCTTCAATCAATGCCAATGCACTGAAATCTTCCGATAGCACTTGTATACTGAATCTTCATCCTTTCTGTAATCCTGAAAGTCTTTAACCTTTGTTCTTCACTAAGGCATGATCATATTAATGAACTTCTTTCAGTGACCTGTAGACAGACTTCAGGCTTTTTTCTAATCTTCTGATTCTTTGTATTTGCCTTGTCTTCATTCTTCCTGATTTCTTGTGTAGATGTAGTATTATTAACCTGTCCCGTTCTAGTGTTGTTATCGTGTTGAGTTATCACGTAACTGTTCATACAGCTACGTAGTCTCACCAACAATCTCCCCCTATTTGATTGTTAAACTTAACAAACAAATTAAATAGAGAGGATAACTCAACTAACAACTAGAAAAAAATAATGTACCAGGACTTGTAAATAATGCTACTGGTTTTCTGGATCAAATACTGCATTTCCAGATTTCTTGAGTTTCTGAAATGAAAGATGCTTGTTCCTCTAGCACTGAACTGATCTTCAAGTAGTTTCATCTTCATTTCCTTGGTTCTTTAAATCTCTGCCAGATAATACTTCTCAGTTTTAAAGTAATCATCAACATCTTCTTTTGTACAACCACATTTCCTGTTGAGAAGCGCATATCTCTCTTGCTTCCCCCCTATGAGAATCAACTGCTTAAAGGAGATCACCTTCGTCTACCACCTCTCCCGTACAATAGGATCGCAGATAAGAACTAATGGTATTCCCCTTTTAGAAAACAGCTTCTCCCCTTATGAAGAATAGTGATGAACCAAACCACTTCTTCTGATGTTGTGTGATGTACATGTGCTTTACCTTTTTCCTCCTCCCTGCTATTTCTCCCCCTTAGTTGAGGAATCCTCCAAACTATTATATAAGCTTTTATCTCCCCCTTAGAGAAGGAATGTATGATGTCGTCTGAAGGAGTTCTCATATGTTACTGGGTTGGAAAAGAAATAACAAGTCCGAGTCTGATCAACCATGTCCTTTTAAATGCTGCGAGAATGACTTCATTGTTGATCATCTTGTTCACCAATCTTCCCAACTCCTTATACCTCCCAAATGTGAGATCACCAATTGTTACCAATTGTTAGCTCCCAAAGGTCCCGAAGTATTCTAATCCAATCTATAAATGTTAGGTCCCTAAGAGTTAGGTTCCAATCATAAACAGATTCGAGACCCGAAGTATCAAGAACCATGTTTAGGGATAGGGAATGGGATATGGTGTTTCTCTTTCTTCCTCACTGTGAGTGTGTGATTCTATTTCGTGTACCTCACAAGTGTCTCACTCTGCTCTCCACTCGTGTTTACACTCATTCTCACAAGTGTATCACTCATCTCATAGCTCTAAAATCCAGCTGTACCTACAAGGAAAATCACCTTAACCATCCTTAAGGATGTCACAGGTGGTGCAATGGGAGTTCGCAAATCCCCATCCTTGTTAGACTCGTCAGATGAATCTGAGTCTTAATCTACAAGTTGCCAGTATCCCTTTTAGGGTTCCAGATTTGAACTCTGGGAAGGTAAACAATGATCCAAAGAATTTAGCATAAAGATCAAAGTTTCCTTCTAATGTCTTGTGAAGACATTTCCTTGTGACTCATCAGGTAATATCTGAATCATTGTCAACATGTTGCCGATCTGCACCTATGTCAGATCCACTATCCACAGATACATCCAGGTTTATAAGTCCTGGGGAGGTAGACACTGACCACTGACATATGGCTTATTGGATCAGTATCCTCTCCTAACACTTGTAAAGGCGATTGGTCCATCAAAGAACCTTGAACAATCGAATCTGACCGTAAAATGGTCGAAACTCTTGTTTCCGTCAACTCATCCTTTGTGTGTGTAACCTTTCCTTGTGCATCAAGAATTGTATATGTTTGAGGTGGTGACACTACATCGGATACCTTGGCCGACAGGCGAATTTCAATAGACGCACCCTGTTGAGAGGATAAATCTAGTAACTGTTTTCTGTGCCTTTTCAGCCATTACATCTTTTTGAGATGATGTATAGGGGCTAGCAATTGTCTTTGTTTAAATACTACTCATCTTTGTAGGAGACAGAGTTGCTGGGTTGACTTCAGAACCTTCCTTATGTGGTGCACTGAGGCACTTTCTCCCTCACGCTCATTCACACTTCATTTTAGTGGTAAGAGAGTGTTGGTTGGTTCTGTTTCTGTGTTTGTCTTTAAAGTCTGAGATAGAAGTTGTGAGTTGGAGGCTGAACCTGCATCACAGAGCATATAGCAATATAGAGATAAAATGCACTTAAGATCTATAATGAATGAAAATTATGCATTTAATCTTTGAGAGAAATGATGTACAATAGTGATTTCAAAAAGATTTTAATGAAATAAGAAATCACCAATGTAGAAGAACGTTTGATTTTCTCCTAAAACTGTTCGAGTGCACAAGTCTGTTTTTATGCCTAAAGAGATAAATGATTTGATAAGATACAGACTGATGACCTAGCAGTATTAAGAAGAGAAAGAAAGATTTTGTCTTTTAATATGAATGGGTTTTTGTAAAAGCATTGATCACTTAGGGTAAAGTCTAAGCAATTCTCATTCATATCAAAAGCTCCATAATCTATCTTTATAAAATTATAATCAACAACATTGTTTATTGATAAATAATCTTAATAAGACTGACTATGCTGCTAATTTCAAATTATAGTGAATCTTTTAGATGTAGCAACTCATATAAATCCACTAGAACTTAAAATCTCACAATTATCTGCAACAAAATATTAACAATATATCATTATCTGATACTTGTCAAGTACTTTAGATACCAATAATTATGTTGCATCCTATTTTAAATATTAAAATAAGATATCAGTGAATTAAATACCAATTATCTATCAAAAAGACATCAGCATTCAATTTCATATTTCGTACAATTTGTTAACTCCTAACAACTGTAATATCTCAAACAATATTGGTTCAATAAATAAAGCAATATTAACCAACATTGTCTTGTTTGCAATCTTAGAAAAATTTTCTAAGTTCCATATACTTTGATCCATTGAGTATTGCATCTATTATCAAAGTGTTTAGAAATTTGCAAATAAATATAAAAATTATTCTAGGTGAACAACATATGGTTACTTCGAATAAAGCAAAATCTTCATTGACCATAGTTGTACTTCAAGAGACATTTTTACACTTTTTATATTAGTATAAGTGACTTAGGATAAGCATTGATTACTTAGAGGAGTTATAAGTAATGTCACAAATACTAATACTTCACAATTAGTTCAAAGTTAAACTCTTAACTAAGTATCACTGACTGATATGAGTCAAGAATTAGCACACAACTAATCATGCTACAATCATGATTCTGATTTCAGTGAATTCTTGAGATATAAGCATTGCTAAATTCACCAAAACCAAAATCTCATAATTAACTTATAACATATAAGTTATAATCAATATACTAGATATCAATTGTTGACAGATTTAGTTATAATCAATCATGTTGCTTATTTATTTTAAGTTAGTTTGAATTATGGAGCAAATAAAATCATTGAATTGCTTCAAATTCCATAATCCAAACAACCCAAAATAAATATTAAATAAATAAATACTAAAAATCTATGAGTTAGATACTAGCACTTAAATATTTTCATAATTATCCTTGAATAATCACCAATAGGATATATGACTTATATACATGTCAATCACTCTCTGGATAATTAGTAATTTTAGAAATACTTTCTAAGCATATAAAATATTGAGAGTTTTATACACATAACTTAGAAAATACTTCAACTTTTAATATTAGTGATTTTAGAAATGAGCATTGATTACTTAGAACAAAAATTCTAAATAATATCACTAATACTAAAAGTATCACAATTATTCGTACAAGATACAAATAACTATGCTACATATTATTTTAATATACTTCAAATTTTGAGACTCATATGGAATGGAATTATCTACAGTCATAGTTTAAATCAATTAAAGTAATATTCAAACTTAATGCTATAATACTTAACTACCACAAATGTATATGACATTGTAATCATGATAATCAAGATAGTAGCACTAAGTACGAGGTACTGGATTACTGATAAATTCACAAGTCCTTTAAATATTGAAGATTTAATACTTGTGAACTTACATAAAAAATTCCTCACAAATGGGATTTCCAACTAATATGCAATGAATGATATCCCACACTTACAAACCAGTCTTGAAAGATTAATTTTAACAAGTGATTTAATAAGTGTTTCTGCAAGTGACTCTTTGACTAAAAGACATGCTCTCAAAATAAATGATATCTGGTGTGAAGCTGCCTTGTCATAGAGTGTTCACAGAGTTGTTGGATTTGAGGTTGTTTCTTATCATAACAAGAAATCAATCTCCGTCCACGAAGTTGACACCTTCCTGAGATGTTTCTCCTGTCACTTAAGTTGACAGCTTCAGAGATGCTTCTCTTGTCTTTCTTACAACCTGCATAATCTGTTTCTATATAGCCAAATATTTTAAGCACAATATCTTTAGGGTACTTTACCTCAAGAGTTGATAGTCTTTTAAGATATCTAATAATCTTGTTAATAGCTATAAGATTGGATTCTCTAGGATCCACTTGGAACCTTACACATTGGCATCTTGAGAACATTACATGTTGTCTATTAGCATTTGAGTAAAAGAGTGAGCTCGTCATACCTTTATAGCTTGTCATTATACCTGAGTTGCACTGATCAAGCTTTAGTGGTTTCTGTTGGTAATTAGTCTTGGCATGTTCAAAATCTTCCAAATTTTGCATCTTCGAAAGATCCTTAACTTACTTGTATTGCCATCATTCTTTTGGTTTACTTGTGCTCCTAAAAGAATTGTTCTTTTGGCTTGCTTGAGCTCCTAAAAGAATTATTCTAATGGCCTGCTTAAAGTAATCCCAAAAAGAATTGCAACCTTTCCTACACGCTCCTCCATACCTACTCTGCAGTTACTTAGAAAATAATATTGCACAAGTTTTTGTTAGTAGACCAACATATAACATTATCATTATATCAGAGCACATATATAACATTATGTTTGTGCCTAGTGATAAGAGAGTTATTAATATGACGACTCTACTAGTTCATATTAAACTGTAACTTCAGTTAGAGTGCCATACCATGTCCTTGACGATTGCTTGAGTAGTATACTAGTTCATACCAACCTGAAATGAGATTGTGAAGAAGAGATATACATTGACTTCCTCTTTTGACTCACCAACCAGGATTGCACTTGTACACATCTACTAGAGTCCAATTCCAAGTGTAATGTGCATCAGTTGCCTGATATGTCGTAACATCCTCAAGTCTCGTCACTGGTGCTATCTATTAGATACTGTTTCCTGATAATAACCTAGCATCCAGTTTGACCTTGTCCCTCGTAACAATTCCATTGTCATCCAGTTTGACTTCTGGTTATCCTTGTACCAATTACAATACTGTCATTTGGTTTGGATACCAGCTTCCTTACAATCTGCTTGCTGGCTGATTGAGTTCATCTTGATTTACAATCTCCCAATCAATCCAGATCTATCAGAGCTTCTATAACTTTCTTAGTTTCTTCTTCAGATAGAAAACTAGAGAAATAATCATTCGCACTCAGTAGCCCTGCTAATCATTACTCCACCATCTGGATCACTTAAAACTAGACTCTAAGAATAATATTAATATCAAACCCTTTGTCTCAGCAGATATGTTCTTTAGTGTCCTCTGATTTTCAATGTGGTGTTGTGTCTGACTAGTTGATCCTTCTATTGCTCCCCCTAAGCTGTTGCTGGGATTTCCTGAAAATCCTTACCCTTACTGACTGGCTTCATTGAAATAATGAGTTGTGTTATACTCTGCCATTCCACAGCTTGGATATGAATCATCAATACCATTAATTTCTCCTTTAACAACTTGGAGCATGGAGTTGTTGAACTGTGCACTTAGACTTTCAATCATCTTCCGTTGATCAATCACAAATGCTCTGTAGGTTGTAGACTCCACTGAGTAGCCATGGAAAATATCCTAACTGTAGAACATTCTCTGCAAACACTTTGAGGTTATCCAGTGTTTGCTTCTGTTGGCCATTAACTCATTAGTGGTCTTCATGTATACATCCTGATCAAGGCTTGATCTAACTTGTTGCAAACTGTATTGACTGCTCCAGCCCTTTGGTATTTAGAAAGTCTTGATTAGCTTGATATTCTCCTTGTAGCTTTAATCAAGTTCTGGTTCTTCCTTTGAACCACTCCATTCTGATACGGAGCTCCCAGTGCTGAATATGTCTCTACAGTTACTTCCAGTTTGATCTCCTGATATGATCAATTACCATCTGTGATGTCTTGTCTTGAGAATGCATGAACAATAACTTTTTTCATAAGAGTAGTCAACCACCATCACTGAGGTATATATTTACTTTGATGTGATGTTGTCTTTGACTTCTCTTTCTGACATGCCTCATATTTACCATCTTCTGAATTCCAGATGAGGCAGTCCTCTCACTAAACCCTTTTTACAAAAGAGTTCCTTGTGTTGATGTTCAAGGGTGAGAGCTTCTAATTCCATAGCTAAACTTTTGTCGAATGAAGCTTTTCAGTAGAAACCATTGACTTCACCTTTCCAGATAGTCTAGCCATGAGCATATTCTTTCCTTACTCTAAGATAGCAAGCTTCTCAATCTTCCTGCTTCAGATGAGACACTAATCCTTCATTGAATTGACATTTTGTCCTTTGATGCAGAACTGTCTGATAAGAGGATTTGTGCCTTGATTCTCCAGCAATAAGTTGCTTCAACTGTTATCAATGATTCCAATGATTAGTTGTTATCAGTGATATCAATTGTTGAATCCATGATGACATCCCTTTTCTACATAGCTTGTCCCGTAATGAAAACCTTTGCTGTCATCTCCAAAGATTACTAACATAATAGCTTTTGTCAATCACATTTGATTGTGAGGCTCTTTCTTTGATCATATACCTTGAGTATGAATTACCAAGCATACATATGAATCAATTGACCTGTTATGTCCTGCACTCATAAATGGATTAACAGTTCTTGGTACCCAACTTATCAGTTTGGGTCCAGTTGGATTAGAGATTATATTATAAATAGATATAACAACAGCTACTACCTTATCATGCTGATTCTTATCCTTGACTGACCATTTTCTCCATTTTAATACCCTTGACATATTGTCTCTAAGCTAGGGGAAAATTGGTTCCAACCTTATATAAGGAGGACTACCAGTCTTTGCCCTATAGTAATCCTAAACATGCTTTTTCTATAATTAATGCAAATACTAAGAGATGTATTCATGGCATAATGAATAAGCAAGCATTATATTGGAAATACATGGCATTCATTCAGAAACATTATGCATAAGAATTAAGCAAGACAGGCATGATATAGAGCAAACAGAATTAACAAATAAATCACTAATTATATCTAGTCCAATCCTGTTGATAAATCTCATCTAGCTATCTCAATCCAATAATAAACTAATACATCTTAACAAACAATTCAGAATAAATGAGCAAATCATATTATAATAGGATACAGAGAATAAGCAAAAACAAAGGTCTTATATGCTAGAAAACATCTATCTCACTAAAGCAATTAATCATGTTCAACAAATATTCAAACACATATTTAAGATCATCTAAAGTAACATGCACAAGTAAACATCAATCCTAGTTACCAGAAAAATAGTCTAGTGAACTAGTTCAGCATTATCTTATGTGTGATGCTATCATGCTTGTGCGAGTGTTAAACATTTAAACACTATGATCTTATCATGCATTGAATATTGAGAACAAAGTATTGCAGTGGTTCAAGAATTTGAAACCTGAGATATGTGAGTTGGACCATCTTCAGAGATTGCTATGTAAGCAAGATATTCATTATTCTCGTCATCTGATCTATCCCAACTCTTTCCCGTGCACTATAAGTTTTGACTAGCTGCTTCCCTAAGAAAACATTCCACCTTTGTCACAACTCATCAACTGAATCTCTACTCATCCTTGTTTGTCAAGCTTCTTGTTCTGTTGTAGTAAAACCCCTGATAGTTACTTGACATATATGTCTTGTCATAACTGTAGCTGTCAAATCTTGTTTGTGTCCCATTCTCAGTCTTGTAATCACCTCTTGAACTGAATCTGTAAGAATCTCTGCTTCTGAATAGATAGGCTTGATCCTTGGATATAGCTTATGTATTCCTTGTGAATCTGATACGACCAAACTTCTCTGACATGTGAAACACTGCCCTGACGTCCAGTCCCTCAAGTACTTCTACCTGAGCTTCTTCTGATTCAGCTATCAGTAACTCTTACATTCTGTCCTGAGGTTCCAACTATACTGCATGTAACTGAGATGTTTGATTGTCCCCGCTATTCTCTCTAACCTCCACTATTCCTGCCTGTATGATCTCATTGATTCCCAAATAAATATAGCATTGGTACAAACCACTGTGTGACTGTATAATCTGGAATCATAGAGTTATCTTAAAATCTCCGATAAAACTGTACCCGTAGAAATTTCATTCCTTTCCTGTATCTGAAAACCCAGTGGTATCCCATGGAGTAAGCCTTTGAGGAAGATCCACAATTTTCATCTGTAGGTCTTGAAATCAATTCCATTGGAGTAAGAAAACCATTATCTATAATTTCTGTCTGAATAACACATGGTCTTCGTTTTCTTCGAAAGATTAAAATCCACTTTAAAAGCCCGGAGGAATCCTGTGTCTACCAATCCTTGAGTACCCTTAATTTAATATTTAAGAGAAATTTAAATTTCCAATATTTTTAATTTTCTTAGAAAATAAATTAATCAAAAATAAATATTTACATAGAATCTAATTTTCAAGAATTTCGAATTTTCTTAAAAATTAAATAAAACGTAAATTACTATCTAAGAAAAATTTAAATTAAAGAATTTTAAATTTTATCGAAAAAATAAATAAATCAGAAGGAAAAATTAGGGGCAACAGAAATGGACAGAACCGATTCATCTCTGGCGACACCTGAAGTCTACCAAATCGCCATAGAGAAGCTATAACGATTACTCTTTGTGGCGACAACACATGGCTGCCATAATGCAATTCTATGGTGACTTAGGCTTCCCCTGTGTATGGAAAGTTGCCTTAGAATTTTCTATTTTGGCTGTTCCTGCGCGTGAACCCGGCTGTGGCGACAACAACACAGACTGATTCAACTGAAAGTCCCCGCGCGTGTCTGCTGCTCCGCATGTGGACTTTATTTACCAAACTTAAAAATGGCAGCCACAAAACTTAAACAAATGGCAGCTTAAGACCAAATTCCTAGATTTCAAATTGGCAGCTATATTCTGGTTCAAGCAAATCTGGCAGCAAATAATCCGAGAGAATTAATTTAAATTTAAAATTTTATTTCCTAAAATGTTAATTAATAAATTAATTTAGTTAAATTTATAATATAAATTTATTTAAATTAAGTTCATAAAATAAACTTATTTAAATTAAATTTATAAAATAAATTTGCTAAATCAAATTTATAAAATTAAAATTAAGTAAATGAAAATTAATAAAATAAATTAATTTAAGGATCCTGATTTGTGTATCAATCAGTCCGCTCTGATACCAATTGTTAGGTCCCGAATTATCGTAGAAGGGGGGGGGGTTGAATACGATAATCACTAAATTAAAAATTCTTTCGAATCTTTAGCGGATAAAATATTTAGTGCTCGGTTAGTGGTTTCGTGTTCTTGAGAGGAATAGTGTTTGGAACGATAAAAACAAGGAACACAAAATATTCGGGGATATATATATTCGTATATAAATCCTCGAGGGTGTTGCTACACTCCGGTAAATAAATTAACCGGCTACAATCTAAGAACAATAAAGTTCCTAGCTACTACAAAGATTTATAAATCAAATCCAATACAATAATCTAGCTTTTATTTGTACTAGGATTTAATTACCGGATAACGATTATAATGCCCCTAAGAATATACAAGAGTTAAATAGGGCATTATAACATTACTCCGGTGAGAAGTTAAACAGATATTCAAGTAGCTTGAACTCCTCTGTAAATCTCCGCTTCTTATTTTATCAGCTCTCTTTTTGTTGGAGAAGAAGATAAACAGTTCTGATTTAGATCTGCTGCAAAGTGTAGAATTTATACACAATAAAATTGTGTGGCTGAGAATTGAGGGCTTCTGTGGCGACATGTATTTTTGTGGCGACAGGGAGTCTCTGTGGCGACAAGGGGGTAACACAAGAGATAACTGATTTTATTCTAACTCCCCTGTGGCGACCACAGGGGAAACCTTGCCTTAAAAAATATTTAGGTCACTCCTTTGTGGCGACAAGGGGTGGGGGAATTCTCTCTGGCGACATCCTGTGCAAGTACATCAAAATTTGGTTACTATAAAACTAACTCCCCTGTGGCGACACAGGGGGTTACTAGTACCCTTTGTACTTAATCAAATAAAACAAACTATGTACACGTTTGTTATTTATTTATTTTCCTTTTTCTTTTTCTTTTTTTCTTTTTTTTCTTTTTCTTTTTCTATTTCTTTTTCTTTTTCTTTTCTTTTTCTTTTCTTTTTCTTTTTCTCTTTTCTTTTTGTTTGTTTTCTTTTTGTTTCTTTTTCTTTTTAAGTTTAAATTGTAATTAAATTAATTTATAAAATAAACTTAAATATAACTTATATAAATAAACTAATTTAGATTTATAAAATAAACTTATTTAAAGTTTATAAGATAAATCAATTTAAGTTTATTAAATAAATTATATTAAAGTCCTTTAAATAAATTTATTTAATTTAACAATTAAACTTTGAGTTTCACCAGTCATATCCCGCGCATCTCTTCTCGTACTTTAACATATAAACGTTCAATCCAAGTACGTTCCTCAACTTAACAATTCTTCTATAAATAATACTCAGATTCCTTTCACGAGCTGTTGACGCCTAGTGCAACTGGTCTGGTTCACAGACGACTAACCCCGATTCAGGTTTTCGTATTATAGCCTTGATTACATTGTTAAGCTTGCCTCAACTTTATTGCTTCAGACACTGACTGTCAATAAAAAATTGTACTTTCACTGGAATCCTTTCTGGTACTTTAGACAACGTCTTCTTTAACCTCTGTCTATACCCTGTCTTCAATTCTTCAGATTCCTATGCTTCGAACACTGTCTATCTTCAATCAATGCCAATACACTGAAATCTTCCAGTAGCACTTGTATACTGAATCTTCAACCTTTCTAAAACCCTGAAAGTCTTTAACCTTTGTTCTTCACTGAGGCATGATCATATTAATGAACTTCTTTTAGTGACCTGTAGACAGGCTTCAGGCTTTCTTCTAATCTTCTGATTCTTTGTATTTGCCTTGTCTTCATTCTTCCTGATTTCTTGTGTAGACGTAGTATTATTAACCTGTCCTGTTCTAGTGTTGTTATCGTGTTGAGTTATCACGTAACTGTTCATACAGCTACGCAGTCTCACCAACATGGGAGCACTAGGAAATCATATTTTAATGGAATAGTAGATGATTGTAAGGAATTAATTAAACACTATATGGAAGTGTCAGTTATTTTTGTGCCTAGATCTGCGAATACTGTTGCCCACTTGCTTGCAAAGGCAGCGTGTTCAATGTCCGATTGTCAGCAGTGGTATGCCACTGTACCTGATTTTATCGCATGTAATATTGATTCTGAAAGGTTTTAATGCAAGTACGATTATTTCAAAAAAAAAGTCATAATATTAAATATTAGTAATATTTAAAATTTGAATGCAAAATTATGCACTTCTACTTTGTATAAACTGCACTAATATAATCATTAATACCTAGGTCATAAATTATAAAAGATGTCATTATAGATAAAGCTATATGATTCTATATTTATTATATATACTAGCCTAAAATTTGTGCGATACACGAATTGTTTATAATATTATATAATTTTTGAATTTAATTTAAAGTGAAAATTTTAAGCTCTATAATTTATTTATTAGAATTTTTTAATAATATAAAATGATAATAATTTTAAATATAAATGTTTATAAATTAGGGATATTTTAGTTTAAAAAGAAATATTACTAATAAAAATGTATTGTTTTAGTGATATTTGTAGGTGTGTAGATAACAGATAATTATCTTTTAATTGTTTTAACTTACATTGATAGTACACGAATTATTTTTAGTTTCTTATACCGATCAAATCCAACTGTTATATTTATATTTATTTTTGGTTTAATTTGTACACAAAGGTCTACTACCAAAATTTAAATATTTGAGCTTGGTTAGTTATCACTCTTTTATATCTACATTATATCTACCAACGAATTAGGTAGACTTTTATTTTACTTTAACACATATCAATAATATAAAAATTATCTTAATTTAAATTTAATTTTAACTTTATCATAGATCAATAATAAATATTATTTTATTTTAGTCTTAGACCAGTTATATCAACAACTAATTACATTTAGTTTGTTTTCAATTTTAATTAAGCTCTTGGTGAATAATATTTTATTTTAGATCAAATAGATTATATATTTTATTTTAGCATGGTGATAATATATAGACAAACGTATTACGTTTTAAACTTTATTTTCTTTTAGCACGGTTTAATAATTTTTTTTTATAGTCGGATTGGTAGTATTTATTATTTTATTTTAGCATGAGGTAGCAAATTTTATTTTATTCTCAGACCCGTTAAATTAACTCAAATCCAGCTAATTATATTTAATTTTTTGTTTAATCGTATTTTAGCATGGGGTAAATATAACTTTGTTTTAGACCGAATAAATAATATATATAGTTTTGTTTTAACCTGATGATATTATATCAGCTAAACTTATTTTTATATTTTATTTAAGATTGTGTATAATTCTATTTAGTTCAGGCCAGATGAATAGTATAGTTTTTTTTGTTTAAATTAAGACTATTAGACCTATTATAATTCTATTTTTATTCAAATCATTTTATTGTGAATATTAATCTATAAAGTTTTATTTTAAGTATTACTATAATTATGGTAACCAAGACGACTACTAATCAAAATTTCATTCTTTCGTTTTAAATATAATAGTATAAATAAATAAATTAGTTGTTATTATCATTTATTAGATAGGATTTGTAATATTAGAATTTGTAATATTGACCTATTTATTTATTTATTAAAAACTAATAAAAAGACGTATACGTTTGAAAGTAATATCAATTATTCCTTTTCATACCACTCCCGAGTTGGTATGTTCTCTCTATTCAACATAGTTGAAGCAAAAGTAGGCCTTGGCTGATAATAAGTGATAATTTGGATCTATGCTCTCGTCCCCGCTGTTATGCCTGGACTCTTCTTGAGAGTAAGAACTCGCTTTTGGATAATGAAGATAAAAATATAAGCTGGTTGTGTGTGTATGAGGGTGTATAGGAGAGAGTTCCCCTAAAACCTTTAACCTTAATGTATTTATAGTCCAAGGATAGGGTTGGGGGTTGGTATCTTTCGATCAGGGCAGTTCGTTGCTGGGTCGGAGGATGCCTGACTTGGATGGATTTCTTACACACGTCTGGGCAATGACAATCTTAGAATGTGCCAAGGGCATATTGACGCATATCTTGATTGTCCAAATTATCGGTTATTGATAGTTGTCATTGTCGCGTGCCTAAACTTGTGTCCCACTTGTTCTTCATTAATAGGCTGTAAGATTGGCTTGTTCCTGGGTTAGGATGGACCTCGACTCCTCCTATGAGCCTGGCTCACCCTAGAGCAGGGTTAGCCCTAACTGGGAGATTGACTTGTTACTGGATTGGGCTCGACCCTAACTCTTCCTATTAGCCCGACTCACCCGAGAACTGGGTTGAATTCTAACAGCCATGTTTATATCTTATCATCCCCCACTCCCTTATGCAAAATTTCTGGATAAGGGAGTAGAGTAAAATATGCTGAACAATTCTGTTTGCTTGAGAAAAATTTGTTGCTTTCTTACTATGGACATTGCTGTACTAATGTTGGTATGTCGGTGGTGTATGTTGCTGATTACTAGGAATTGTACTAACTAAATATTTTGTAGTAATTGTAATTGATTATATAATATAGGGTTTCCTTATTATAGGTAATGTATGTGTATATATTAAGTTTCTCCATGTAATACAGAAGAAGGTCAATAAAAACTTAAGTTTATAGCTTGTGCTTACATGGTATCAGAGCAGACCTAAACAAAAAAAATAACTCTATTGTAATCATCTTATCTTACCCTTCATGGCTATTGACGGAGAAATCTCAGATCTTGTACCAAAAAAACTGTTATTCCTAAACAATCTAACAAAGAATTACAGAAGAGGGGTTGGATGTAATTTTGGTTCTTTTTCGATTTCAAGAACTACTCTATCTCAAATATATAACAATGTTTAATTAAGGAAAAGTGTAGAATGAAAATATTGATGTAATCAAATACAAAGTAATTAAACACAACTATTTAAAAACTTTCTGGCGGATTGAACTTATCCACCAGAGATGTATATAAGATTGAGAACTCTGTGATGCAAGGTTTGCACACAACTGCTTACAAGTAGAATTACAAGAACAGAGAAATTCTTCACAAGTACAACTTTTTCTATTTCTCTATTTCAAGTACTTAATTTACTACCAGCTACTCTTGGTTTATATATTACCAAGATACAAATGAATAAGACAAACTAATAAAACAAAATGTGTTTTTGTCTAATCACATGCTTCTTCATTTCTCCATCCTGTATCTTTGATTTTCTTCAAGTAAACATAGAAATGGAAATGCTTCTTTGTTCTCTAAAACCTGTATATAGGCTGCCACATTCCACTTACATATAATCAACCCATGTGACTGTCAAGTCACTATCAACTGCAATTTGAATTAGAACATCCGTTGAAACTTCATTGGATTATCCGTTGAAACTTCATTAGATCATCTGTTGAATGTGACTTGGATTATCGGTTGAAACCTTATAGAATCATCCGTTGAAAGTATTGCATAGCAGTTAACTCCATTTCACTTATGCAAAATTATAAGGCATCTAATATATACAATTAGCCAACATATTTTGCATATCAATCTAGTAGTCAACATGACTTTGAATATCCTACAACTTCTAGATCTCTAAGGTATTGTAGTATGCAGGAATGTGTTACAAAACTTATTAAAACATAAGCTACTCTCTCAACGGATGTTAAAGTAATTCATCCATTGAGAGCTACAAAAAAACACTAAATTAAATCTACTACGGTGTTTTGGTGAACGTATCATCAAGCCTATGACATAATCCTAACAATCTCCCCCAATTTATGTCTACTGGAATTGTAGGCATAAATTAAGAGAAACTTGATGATAAAAAAACACCTTTTAAATACAGACTGATTAATAGTAGATAAATTTTATAAGTGCTACAATTTACAGGAAGGTTCATAGAAAATCTCACAAGCCATTTTCAAGGTGCTCTTTTAGACTGAGCAAATTTATCTTATTTCCTTGAATGTCTAGTCTTCTTTCCCTGTTTCTCATTGTTCTCTTCAATCCGGTGTTAAAGTTGCCTGTAAAATTCAGATTCATCTTCATTAATTTGATCCAACATCTCTTGCATCTCCATGAGAGTTTCATTGCTTGAAATCTTTAGCTGATCTTCTAATCTGAAGAATCTTCTGGTATTCTTCTCATCCTTGAACTCCATCATCCAGTATGGCCTCAAATGCACTCTATCTCCATTATAGGGAATAGTTAAGACTCTTGGGAGTGCATTTGGGTCTCTCCAGCTATTTCTTATCTTCTCAATTTTGTTCAGTATCTCCCTTTTGGCAACAATATTGAACCCGAAGTTCTTCTTTATTGAGGAGAATATCTTCACTAAGACAGAATAGCCTTCATTGGGAATTCTGTGAAGAGGCCAAGTTAGCTCTTTTGCACTCTTGTACCTGAACACCAATCTCTCTGGAAGCTTCTTGTGAGCATCAATAGCTCTTACTTCATCTAGCTCATCCAGATAGAGATTGAGGTCTGAAAACTCCTTGATGTCACAAATGTAGAGTTGATCTCCCTTGTTGACAGTTGGTTTGGGTTTGGCTAAGGTTTTGGATTGAAGTATGACAAGTTTGACTTGTTTGACTGCTCTTTTCTTTGTTTTCCTTGGTTTGATTGGAATTGGGATGTTTAGATCAGGGATTGGTAGGATTTCCCAATCTATGGGTTCATCCTTGATAATTATGGGTTCACCATGGAAATTTATATCATAATAAACCTTGAATTTAGCCTGCTCCATTATGGGCAAGGTTGGTCGACTTGTAGTGGAAGATTGGGTTGGCATGTACTCTTCCTTTTCTTCATCAAAATCTAGCTTCCTCTTTGCTCTAATTTCTGTCTTGGTACTTTTTTCTGCTTTGGTTCCTCTTGCTTTTCTTCATTCACAAACCCAGCTATCACATCAGGCATTCCAGTTTATGTGGTTGCAGGATTCTTAGCTTGGTTCTTGGCATCTAAGGCAGCTTGCCTTTTCTGTTGTTTGAGCCTCACCTTTTCTTCTTTTTTAGCTTCGGAAAATTGTATATGTCCAACCATCACACAGATCAATTTGCCATGCCTATAGACTTTAGCAATTCTCTTCTTCAAGACCGAGTCTCTTGGATATTTGTGATAAACAATAGATCTACCAAGCAGCTTCTCTTCATCAGGTTTGGGAGTTGCATAGACTAGGTCCAATGGATTTTTGCTTAAATTCTTTGAGTAGTTTTTCTTTGGCTGTAAAATCACATTGGCCTGTAGAATTCTTCTTGCTAAGGGTTGACCTTTTTCCAAATTCCGTAAGCTCATTTAATTGATTGAATTTGGTCTCAATTGAGTTAAATGTTTCACTAGTTTACCAGGTTTTGCAATTGGACCATAATTCTTCTCGATCTTCTCATCAATCTTTTTCCATTTCTCTTTCATCTCTAGTTCTACTGCTGTTATATGTATCAGGTCAATGTTGTCTATCATTGGTGGCTTTGTGAAGGTAATTACTGGAATAATCACCTTACCGACTTGAATGTGCACTTTTTCCCCTTACTAACTGTCTCCCCTTACTAACTGTAATGATTGCATTATTCTCCCCCTTTTTGTTAGCATCAAGTTGAGCAGGGTTTGAGGTTTGTGTAGCCACCAATTGCTGTAGCATACTTGTCTGAGCTTCCTGATTTGTAAGTATCTTGGCCATTGATTTATCCATATTTGTAAGTCTTGAATCCATGAACTCAACTTTTTTGTTCAAATCAGCTCCCCTTATTAGCTTCTGGACTATTTCTAGCATGGTTGCTTCTGGAAGCTTAGCATTCAATCTAGCAAAAAAATCCTGTTTAACTTCAGCAAGTTCTTGCTTTAGTCCATCTACATCTTGACTTTATTTTAAAGCTTGAATCTTGTGCAATTGTAGAGACTCCAGATGGGCTTTGAGTAGAATTTTGGTGCTGGAATTTGTGGTTGCTTGAATTGTACTTCGGGTGTCATGAATTAACTTGAAAAGTGGTTTGTAGATGCGAGTAAGTGCATTCCTTGTGCATCATCCATGATGGAATGTCTACATCTCCCCCTATATCCATACTTTCTCCTTCATCATCCTCACCATCATCCCTAAAAAAGTCTTCAGAACCATCAGAGGGATACTCAAAATCATCACCAGCTGTGGAGGGCATGGCATTGATTGCATCCTTGGCCCTTAGCATGGATGCTATTGTGTTCACCAAATTCAGAATCTGCTCAGTAGCCTCATTGCACTGTCCATAGAGAACTTGATATGCTGGATTAGGGTGAGTAAATGTTGTTGTGCAAGACATGCCTATACAATAACAAGACTAAGTCAATTTGACAACCCTAAGTATGTTGTATTGTAATCTTAGTTTGCATCTTGCACTTGTAACATTTAAAGTCTGTAAAAATATCAAAAGAGCAGACTTCAGTCTTTTTCTTTAAATAGTATCAAGCCTAAGAATTTTATCTGGAAGAAGATCAAGAAGATCATGCCTTAGAAGAACTATGAAGAAGCTTGGAGTTGAATAAATCTATTTTAGGAAAAATATTTTAAGTCAAGATCTCTACAAGTCACATATTTAGTGTTACATAGAAGTCATTCGAGAACTCCAGAATGACTTATAGAGAACTCAAGAAAGCTACTAGAGAACTCAGAGATATCGATAAGCCAAATTGAAGACATGAAGATTGGAGATATCGATAAGTCAAATTTGACTAGAGAACTCTGAGTTATCGACAAGTCAATAAGTCACTAGAGAACTCAGAGATATCGATAAGTCAAAGTGGATATATGAAGATAAGAGATCTCGATAAGCCAAATTCTCTTATAGAGAACTCAGAGACCTCTACAAGTCAAATCAACTATGGAGTAATGGAGATCTCGATAAGTCAATATACTTATCGAGATGCCATGATCTCTATATGCCTAACTGGAGATCTCGAGGTAAAATCTCAAAGTACAAATTGCAGACCAGTTCAATATCCAAGATTAACAATCAACAAAAAATCCAACCAGTTGGATTGAAAAGTCTACAAAAAGCAGCTTGAAGAGTGTGCAAGATCAAGGTTGAAGATTAACCGACAAAGGAAGATCAAAGTTAACACAGTATGCAAAGATATGCTAAGCCAGAAATGGAAGATATACTTTTCCTAAAATAGAATGATTAGTGACAGGTTACTAAAGTTAATAGCATGTCTTATTATAGACTGTGTAAACCAGGAATTAACTGAGATATAAAGTTAACACTGGTCCTTTGCTAGAAGTAACAATTTAGAAAAGAAAATCTTGTATTCTCTCAAGCAAGAAGCTAAGCTCTTTATCAACAAAGAGCCTAGAAATATTGTAGCAAAACATTCTTAATTTTAATATAAAATTAAGTGAGTTTTGAAAGATCCGTGTTCACTGTTATTGCTTGTTTAATTTCATTATTAATACACATCACTGCAAGATTTACATTTACTTTGTTCAAACCATAAATAGTTCAAGAAAATCATAAAAATACAAAAAAACATTCATCCCCCCTCTGTGTGTAATTCATTACCTAACAAGTGGTATCGGAGCAAAATCTGAAAGTAAACAAATTCAAGATCTTAGAAGAATGAATACACAGAAAATCAGTAGCATCAAAATTCCTACTTTTGACAAAGCTAACTACACTCTTTGGAAAAAGAAAATGTTGTTATTTATCAGGATGGCCAATCCACTCTATATTTAGATTCTAAAAAATGGGCCCTTCACTCCTATGGTTAGAGTTGAGGAATCTATAGATGGTGATATGGTCATTCCATCTCATTATGCTCCAAAAGATCCTTTTGAGTACACTGAGCCTGCAAAAGAGAAAGTTTCCCTGGATAATGGTTTACAGCTAATATTGATAGAGTCACTTGACAATGTAATGTACAACAACATTCTCAACTGTGACACTACCAAGCAGATCTGGGAAAAGATTGAAATACTCTGTGAAGGAACTGGGGAAGTTAGATCTAACCAAAGAAGGATACTGATTTCACAGTATGAGGGTTTCATGGCTAAGCCAAAAGAAAGTATCACTGATGTATTTGAAAAGTTTAATAAAATGATAAATGATTTGCAGCTTCATGACAAATACTATGAAGCTGAAGAAGTGAACTTGAAATTTCTGCTTACACTCCCTGATCATTTGGAACAAAAAATTTCAGCAATTACGGAAGGGAGAGACTTGATCAGAATAACTCTGGAAGTTCTGTATGGAATCTTAAAGACATATAAATTAGAAAAGATTCAAAGAAAATCATTAAGAGCTGGACAAGGTCATGTTGTAGATGGTTCAAGTGCTCTAATTGTCAATGAAAGCCAGACCTCTAATGATGAGCCAAGATCCCAGACTCTAGTTGCCTCAACAAATGAGCATGATTAACAGGAACAAGTCATTCTGTAATTGGAAGAAGATGAGTTATACACCTTGGATGAACTTGATGAGCTTGATCAGTCAATGGCCTATCTGGCAAGAAAGTTCTCTAACATTAGAGTAAAGAATCCAAGATTCTTCAAGGGTAAAGGATAATCATTCAACAAAGACAACAAATGGAAAGGAAAAGGGAAGTACACATCTGATAGAAAAAATGGTTACAAAACTGGATCTGTTGACAGATCAAAGATAAGGTGCTTCAATGGTGATGAACTAGGCCATTTTTCTACAGAATGCAGGAAACCCCAGAAAGCAAAGAAAGATAAAGCATATCTTGAATTGGAAGCAAAGTATGAAGCTTTTCTGAAGAAACAACAAAGCAAAGCTTATATTATAGAGGAAAAAAGTTCGGATGATTCTGATAATGATGAAGATGAGGAAGTTGGAAATTATGCACTAATGACCTTGGAGCAAGTAGAATCATCCTCATCAAAATCACAAGTACCAACTCTCACTACCATTGATTTAAATGTGAGTCAATATAAGGAAACTGTAGAGAATATGAGCACATAAATGTTTCATATTCAAACTAGTATGGTTGCTGCTAATGAAGAAGTTAACGGATTGACAAAGATAAATGAGAAGCTTGAGAATGAGAAACAAGAAGCCGAATTGTTGTTAGTAGAGCTTGAAGCAGTAAGACAAGAAAATGCATATATGAACAAGCTCAAGTGTGTAAGTGAAATTGAAGCAGTGCTAAGAGAGAAGCTGGAAAAGAATGAGGTGAAGTTGAAGTCCTTAAGAATGCATCTGAGTTGGTTGGAAAATATCATGAGAAAAACAAGCCATGTGCAAATATTGCTATTGGTCTTGATTATGATGCCTTGAACAACAAAAAGAAAGATATAGGTTGCAAAGGAAAAGCAACAGAAAATGAAAATGTTCCAGCAATGCTGAAAAAGGTTGTTTCACTTATGTTCAAGGCATGTGAAGTGAACTTCAGTGAAGAAGAGCTAATTATCAAGCAAGAAATTGCTGATGAAGATTATGAAAAGAAAAATGCAGAAGCAACTCAATCTGCTAAAGATGAAGAGAAGCTCATAACCAATCAAGATTCCAAGACACCTGTAACACCCCCAAATCCGAGGTCGGGGATCCGGGTTGTCACGAGTTCCATTTCCCTTAATAACACCCAATCTTAATAAATAATCAACTACTTTGTACTGTGACCCCACAATAAACACACACACCACAAGTTATAGTCTCAGAGATGAACACTCAAAAATAACACAAGTCCTTATATTCCACAATTATAAACCGTTACACCTTAAAAGAGTTCTGAATAAATTTACATATTCCTTTCCATTATTACAATTCATATTATACATAAGTCTGGTTCATCAATAGTTGAAAACCTAGCCTTTTGGTAGCTCCTACCTCAGCTACAGCGCCATCAACGCTTCCAGAAGACTGCGGAACGTTTTCTAACCGCTTGCGAATCGGGAGCTTGGTCCTGTTCATCTTTTCTATCTGTTGTTGTGTGATGAAAGAAGAAAGAAAGCAAGGGTGAGCAGCAAGCCCACCAAAATAATATGTATAACGATTAAAAATATAAGAGCCTTCTCATAGTACTCATGAAAGTCTTGGTCAAAAGAAATGAACCAAGTTTGATATCTTAATGCGATGAAGTCGCAAAATATTCAGTATATATACATATATACTTTTCAAAATCTTGGAAGTCCTTTTCTATGCATAATATACACAGAGTTCCAGTTTATAATTGTATAATATGTATACCATATCACATGCTACAATATATCGCAAGAATTTGCTAATAACAAATATGCATTTATCACAAGATCATGCATATACACATATACATCACAACAACAGTTATACGGGTAGAAAACTTGCCTGAGCGACTGGGGGTTACAAATGGCTCGGGACGAGTCTGGTAACCTATAAATACCATGTAAGTTGCAATTAAACCAAAGTCACTTGAAAATCTATACTTTAACCAAATTAGACTCTAACGCTCGCTTTGCGCTTACTGATTCTCTTAAGTCGCTCGAGTACCCTCGGCTCCACTATTTTTAATAAATTAACCGTTATGAGTTTTAAGGCGATTCTTTTGCGAGTACCTTACCAACTGCCTAATCCACTTAACATAATTGTTTCATACTCCAATTAGTCATTTAAGGTCTTTAACCTATGTTTCAAAGTAAGGCGAGGGGTAATGGTTCGTTCGCGAAACGTCGTTACTTAAAACGGCCGTTTCTCCTAAACCGTACATCGGAATCAAACGAACCACATATCAAAACGAAGCTCGTAACATGAAATATCTAAACATGGCAATGGTCAAATCCTAGCAGGGAGTTCTCGGGTCCTAATGTTATGAACAAAAGCAGTCTAAAGTAAATTGGACATTACGACGGCTATGTTTACGCGATTTCCCAAATTTATACCATTCCAAAACAACCACCAATCAACCCCAATTCACAACCCAATCAAAAATCCATCCATACTACATCATAACAGACCCAACAACTCAATATTAACAATTTTTACTTATTCTTAAACTTGAATTTACAACTATACTTAAGTCCTTTACTAATCAACAAGATTCAACATCCAATTTACTACAACTCCAACCCAAACTCTAAACATGCAAGCATCAAGCTAATATTTTACCATAACAATCAAAATCATCCTAATATACAAAGTAAAGCTCGGGTTTGGAGATGTTATACCTTCCTTGAAGTGATTGGAGTAGCTAGGAAGCCTTAAGAAGCCTTGAGATGTCTTGGGGATGCTTGGATCTTAAAGGAAAAACAAGAAAATCAAGTTAAAAAATCTTGAAATCACTATTCATTATCTTCTTCATTGATTTCTTGGAGAAGATTGAGAATGAATTGGAGGCTTAAACTTATAGGATAGCCCTATCTATGCATAAGGAGTACTAGATAATTATCTTGCCAATTAAGGAAGCTTGGAACTTGATTTTTGAAATTCTTGTTTTGAAGAAAAAGGAAAAGCCGAGAGCTCCTTGGATGAAGAATGAAATGATTTTGTGTTTTGCTTTGATTTGTTTTGGTTGGTTGATTTTTCGATTTGTTTTGTTTTGATTTCTTACCTTTTTACCATGGTAATTATTGTGTGGTTCACAATCATCCAACAATTCCTTCCCTTATGTCATGCTTATGTCATCATGTGATGTCACCCTCCCTCCTTTGTCCTCTTCTCATTGGTTGGATGACATCATCCCCTCTAATCTCTTTGATTAGCTTCTAATTACTTGGCTAATGACCGCTGATCTGTTATACGGTTCACTTAACTTTCGTTTTCGTTTATCGTTTGAGGGATCATACCCGGGATCTTATTACTTAGGTTCCCTTAACCTTTCTCAATACATTATATTCCTTTTTATGATCCTCTATTAAAATCCTTTTTATCCTGTTACCTTATACTCAATTCTTTCGATATCTGGTGGATTTTCGGGAAAAATCAAAAGGTTCAAATTTGGATTCTGACGATCTTTACATACACTTATATATCATATAGAGTACCAATAAAATCTCAGAATATCCATAAAAGAAACCCTACATAGTGTGGCATGAAAAGTTTTCTTGTTTAGAAATATCAGCAAAAACACTATTCATAAGGGTTACAAAAAGTTCAAAATTTTGGGGTTATTACAGTCTCCCCTCCTTAAAAGGATTCCGTCCCGGAATCAAATAGAAAATGAATAGGGATACTCTCTTAGCATTGCACTTTCTAATTCTAGAGTAAATTTTCCCACATTGTGGTCCTACCACCAAACTCTGCCTAGTTTGATAACCCTTCTCCTAAGCACTTGTTCCTTTTCGATCTATAATCCTTTCTGGTTGCTCCATATACGTTACGTCTGGTTGCATGCCTATGCGCTCATATGCCCCTATTTGTCTGGCATCCGAATTATACTTCCTTAACATTGATACGTGGAACACGTTATGACTTGCTACATGTTCGGGGGTAGGGCTAGCTCATATGCTAACTTCCCAATACGTCTTAATATATCCAAGGGTCCAACAATTTGTGGACTTAGCTTTCCTTTCTTTCCGAACCTCAATCCTTTCCAAGGGATACCTATAACATTACTAGGTCCCCTATTTCATATTCTTTGTCCTTTCGAGTCAAATCAGCATACCTCTTATGTCCATCTTGGGTTACTACCAGCCGTCCTCTGATTAGATCTATTATATCCCTGGTCCTTTGGACTATTGCGGGTCCGAGCATCTTGCGCTCTACAACTTCATCCTAACATAAGGGAGATCGACATCGTCTTCCCTAAAAAATCTCATAAGACAACATCTCGATACCTGGCATACGATCTATTATCGTGAGAAAACTCAATCCGCGTTAAGTGATCATTCCAATTTCTTTCAAGTCTATTGTACAGACTCTCATCATAGCTTCTAGCATTAGAGCTTTTGCTTCTCAATACCCATTCTTTTCCAGTTCGTAATCGCTACTACCTTCCGTTCCTAATATTATACTGGTTATACTTTTGCTCGTTAGCGTTCTATAACCTTTTAATAACCACGTCCACCTTAGTATCACGAATGTGTTTCCATTCCGAATACCACCATAACTTTACTACTCCTTTTTCAGCTGTTTCTATTTTCCAAAATTTGATCAATCATATAGAAGTAAAGGAATTTGTTGAGAGATCACTATGATCATGAACACTTGTTCTATTGCATAGTTAGTACAGAAGGTGGCCAGCCTTTAGTACTTGACAAGCAATTAAACAACATATGGTATCCTACTAGGCTTCTATCACACAGATAGATAGTCATTCGGCAATACCTCCCCTTCTGGAAGGGTTGTTCTTCTCAGCTTATATGAAATGAAAAGAAGAGAAAAGAATGAATTGAAGAGAATTGTGTATATGAAAAAATATACTGCCACAAAATATCTGGCTTGGAACCTACCTCTGAACTATAGAGGTTTGTCATAGGAGAACAAAATATATGTGTATATATATCAAGTATTATCGCATCGCATTTCACATGCTTAATTATTTACTATTCCATCCATCATTCTATGGACCCATGCTCTTGCTCGAGCTTATACACAATATCCTTTGAAACTCCCTCGATATCGAAAATCGAATCTGGGATCTCATTCTTGACATCACCGTTACTAGAATTCTATGCCTGCACTACAACCTTCCTCGTATAGTAATACGACTCTCTATTGATAAGAAGGAATAAATATTTAATAGGTAGATAATCTACTAATTAGTCTATCAATTGATAACTTATACGTCAACTCGACACGATTAGTGGTATTCAATCTCAACATTCATTCCAATACAACTCTCACGGTTGTAATCAGCTCATTACTCGCAGAATCATTGCTGCATTACTATGGTCCACCACTGACCTACTGTCGTCATTCACTTTCCATGAAATCTTAATATCTAACCATACGGAGTCCATACATGTCGTATCGAATTCTTCTAAGGAGTTAACATAATCACCATTCATAATTCATGAAGAACACTCCAGATCCCGACGTACTTTCATGACATGAAGCAGATAAAATTGCAGAAGAGTTTCAATCAAAGCAACGATAGCAGGTTAATATCATTCTTAATCATATGCCTTCAATAGAAGACTTAACTCAAAGGTTCATCTAGTCCTTTTTGAAACATGGTCCTGGCTTATCTCAAGATAGTACCTTCTGAGATAGATAGCCCGCTCATGGCGATTACACGAATTAAACCTTTACCAACTACTATTACGGTTGGGTATTGCACAGTCATCAGAAGGAATGTCAATCTTCCAAACCATAATACAACCTTCACAGCTTTAACCATCACCACTGTATTCCTTTGGCACAAGCACTTATAATTATCCTCTTACCTTTAAAGTGTCGGCCACCTCTTTGGCCTTTCGTGATAGTAAAATTTCCTTACAGTCAATGTCATTTTAACCATCCCCAAATAAATTTTCTACCTCATTTCAATCACTGCTTATGTGAAGATGTTTTCCTTAAAATCTGATGAGTAAAAAAAAATATCACCATTTTTCCATAAGTTATTGCCTCAGTCTTTAGAGGTTAATCACTGTCACGACTGACTCTCAATCATACTTAGAACATTTTTTTTATCTTAGGTCCTAATTTCCCTGAACAATTTCGACCTTTACTGATTCGATCCATACTTTCTCGTGGTTTAACACGTGCCCCACTTGGCATCATTATAATTACGTCATATTTCCTTTATCAACAAATTTATTCTTGAGAATTTTGAATATTACCTCTCTCCTTGTAAAACCTCTAAGGTTATCCTTGAATCATTCCTCCTGTATTCCCTAGATATAGGGCATATCAAGATACCATTTATTAATACCAGAATCATTGTCTATATACTTCTGAAAAATTTCTCCACTGATTCTTAAAGGTTGTTATTACCTTAATCCTTTCCAATTCATACTGTCAAAACTCATACTATCCCTATTAAGGGTGAAATGCCAACCTTTATGCATTCCCCTAGGATTCATTTTAAGTTGCCGATGTTCTATCCTTAATTCCACCTTTAAAAGGTACATGCATCCTTCTATGGATAAATCAAGTCATATATCCCTGATGAGGGTGTCTTTATTCAATCATTCCCACCTCAATAGTATATGCCTAATTTCATAATATCCTTATCCAAAATGAGGTCAATCCATATGGCCTCCAAAAGACAATAACGGTTATCCACTTTTCTTGCCTGATTCGGTAATGATAACAAGGATGTTCTGGAAGATATTGGTCGTGTTCAACGTGAACTTCTTCTTAATAATTCCGTATTTACTTTTGTTGTTTATCTCAACAGTCATCTCAATGTTGGGATATCTCTCATTCCTGGCGTCTTCCTTCCTGGGTATCAAGCCACCGGTCTCACACTCCACATTCTTGAAGGTCACTTTCTTCATCCAATTTTCCTAATTTCTTACTTTCTTATCTCCTCAGTCTATCCGCGTCTCATTATTTATCCTTCGAACTATCTCAAGGTTTCCCGAATCCTTCCAACTTGAAGGGGGTACAACATATATGTATCTCTTATGCCTTCAACCATCAATTTAACTCATGGTGAATCACCCTCATCCTGACGATTACTTACTTTTCTATTTCTATTGCTACGAGTCTTTAGGGTTTCCTCATACCCAAATTCCTTATTATTCCTCAAACTCTATTGCCTTTATATTCCTTTCCACTTCAGTTTCTTTTTATTTTCCTTTCTCTTATCATTATTTCCTGAACTAACACAACATAAGCATTGATTTTAAACATCCCATCATTCTGGATTCGTGTCCTCAGAACGAATCTTGACAACTTTTACAACTTAGATTCATAATTCATCATACTTGTCCGCCTTGTTTTGGCTCTAAAGCTTTTACACTATCTCCATAACCTTGGGAAGTACTTTCCTGAAAACAATTGACTGAACTGTAATCAGTTTATCCTAAACTCTTGCTCCGTGCCTTTCTTGGTCTTTCACCAGTGGGTGGTTTCTCTCTTAGGGGGGTAAGTGACAAAACACTATTTTCTGATTCGTCAATCATTTAGAATCTCAAATGATTCCTGTATTCCTTTAGCCAGGCTCTTGCCTCGGCTGGGTCAGCTATTCCCTTGGAACTCTGAGAGCTTAGCGACTTAAAGGTCCTGAAAGAATTTCACACCACATTATTTCCTCAAGGTGGTGGTTAGGGTAAAAGTATAAGTTTTGTTTTAGGCAGGTCCATGGATTGCCCAATAGGAGTACCATCCTGATTCTTCCTATCTTGCTCGACTTCTGTTTTCTCAGTCTAAATATTTCTTCCTACTCCCCATAATTGGGGTCATCTTTTACTTTAAAATCTTCATTTTCCACTTCATTATATTCTGGGTTCCTTATATCTTAATTACGACCTCCCTAATTATCACATTCAAGGTTTGCCCCTAATCTTATTCCTCATGGGGGCATAATGCTTGGAAATTTTTTAAGAATCTCTGGATATTTATTTTACTTACTTTGCTTAAGTCTTTCCCTCGTTCTGTCCTTGCATGATTGCAAATTATGAATTCTCAAGTTCTATAAACTTCATGACACTCTCTTAAATGTTAATAGTGCAATTAACAATATAAACTTATCACAACAAACTGATCTGAACTGAAATTAACGAATATATACATAACCATTGGTTCGAGGGTACAACAACTGAACACATTAAAGAGAATTACATCATGTGATCTGATCTCTTCTATCCCAAAAGTACTACCATAGATAATTATCTAGTCATTAAAACTAATCATTCATAACTTAGGCTAATCCTCCAAAAGCGGTGCTACATGAAACCCTTGTCTGATCGCTCTGGCTCTGCACACTATCATGGATCAAGAAATGCGGGCACGCACGACATCCCTAACCTGCTCCATCACAGAGGTGATGAGGTCTAAGATAGTGGCAAGTAGAGCTGGATCAATCTGACCCTCAAGATGGCCTCTAGCTGTAACACGGGTGGTAGCTTCAATCCTTTCCATGCTATGAGCTAATCCTGCCGGAAGTACCCCGCCCTCAATCCGTGGTGCAGTAAGTCGATCCAACAGATCACTCCTAACATTATGGGCCTCAGACAGGCCACCCAACGTCATATGATAATTGGCGATAAGAGAAGCCTGAGTGGTTGCGTCTAGCAGTCCATGGGGTGCAGGTGCTGCAGGCCCAGGGGATCCAAATGGATAACCAAGCACGGTATCAGGTGACAATGGTGCAGGAGATAAAGGTGGCATTTCCTCAATAGGTGCTGGGCTCTGTACAGGGGAGGGAACAGGAATTGGTGGAACCTCATAGATGTCTTCAGGAACCTCAAGAAGAGGGTCTGATACTGGTATAATTGGTGCCGTGGAAGGCCCCACTCCTTCTTCCCTCATTAACCTTTGTGCCCTTGGTAACTCTTCATCCTCTAGTGCCACCCTCGCGGCCATTCTTGCTCTGGTAGTCGCCCTGACTACGGTCATCAATTCCTCAGCGGTCCTCTCTTCATTCTCGTCAAGATCCTCCACGAGATCCTCCTCGGCAACAATCCCTTCTGGGATAACATCCTAAACCGTAACATTCTCAATATGAATCTCATCCGGTCCCTCGTTAGGGTATTCTATCAGATTCACAATTTGATCTCCAACATGTAATAAAACATCCTCATGCTGATGCTCTTGAACCTCAGGGTTCGGTGCCCCGCTGCCCTATACGAGAATGAACTATGTTACTATCATGATATTTATAAGGGTTCCCATAAGGGTTTTAACTGTCAGTACTACGTTAGGTAGCCCGACTATGAACTTGGCAAGAGTTCTTATTATCTTAGTGAACTTATTATCTTAACGTCACATCATCTCTGAGGTTTATAACGCTTAGCTCTGATACCATTTCTGTAACACCCCCAAATCCGGGGTCGGGGATCCGGGTTGTCACGAGTTCCATTTCCCTTAATAACACCCAATCTTAATAAATAATCAACTACTCTGTACTGTGACCCCACAATAAACACACACACCACAAGTTATAGTCTCAGAGATGAACACTAAAAAATAACACAAGTCCTTATATTCCACAATTATAAACCGTTACACCTTAAAAGAGTTCTGAATAAATTTACATATTCCTTGCCATTATTACAATTCATATTATACATAAGTCTGGTTCATCAATAGTTGAAAACCTAGCCTATTGGTAGCTCCTACCTCAGCTACGGCGGCATCAACGCTTCCAGAAGACTGCGGAACATTTTCTAACCGCTTGCGAATCGGGAGCTTGGTCCTGTTCATCTTTTCTATCTGTTATTGTGTGATGAAAGAAGAAAGAAAGCAAGGGTGAGCAGCAAGCCCACCAAAATAATATGTATAACGATTAACAATATATGAGCCTTCTCATAGTACTCATGAAAGTCTTGGTCAAAAGAAATGAACCAAGTTTGATATCTTAATGCGATGAAGTCGCAAAATATTCAGTATATATACATATATACTTTTCAAAATCTTGGAAGTCCTTTTCCATGCATAATATACACAGAGTTCCAGTTTATAACTGTATAAAAATATCGTTGCAAGGTGATCTCATATATCCAGCCTTGTCTCAACATTTTTCTGAAAATCTTTGTCATGCATAAGATAATCATTAACTAGATATAAGTTTAAAAGATGAAGTTACAAGATACTCCAATATACTTATATCTTTTCCGAATACTACTTGAACTACCACCGTTCAAGTTATAATTAGTTTCAAAAGTTCATCACACTGATGAGACTACAAGATAAGACTTGAATAGATTCAATCTTTGAAATATCATTAAATGAAATGAAGTTATGATATACTTCATTAAGTCCCGATATATATATCCACATATATATCTCTTTATACATTTCCTGAAAACCTCTGTCATGTAAAGTATGAACAGAGTTTGTAACATCCAATGAATTTTTGGAAAGGAAAAGAATTATGGCATAAACCCGGTATCTTGCTGATCAGGCAAAGATACCAATAAGTAACCTTTTCTACTAGTAGATGGACGAATTCCCCACTGGTCATCAGCCTGGTCGCAATAGGACCTTATGCTGGACTGCCACTCAGCCACTTACGCATTTGATGGACTCCCACTGAGCCACTTACACTTTCTTGGACGCCCACTGAGCCCATGTTGCTTATGCCGACTCGATAGATGGACTTACTTCCCGAACGTTGGGTAAGTAATCAATTCATTTACCAAAACAACAACCTTGTTGTGAATATAAAATACACCACAGAGCCGGATCCCTCCGGTTTTGAGCGAGTATTTAAATCCCCTTTAAAAGGAAGATCTAAAATATAAAAAAAAATGAGTTTTGGGATCCGCTCTAACTTTTAAAAATCATTTTAAAGACTCGAAAATACTTTAAAGAGTGTTTGGAGTAATGCTGATTTAATAAAGTAAATCAGTCCCAATATATTAGAAAATATCTGAATATTATTATTTAAATAACATTCTCATAAAGAATAATCTTTATAAAAATAATTGAAGTAGAAGTTGTAAAACTTATACTTGAAATGAATAGTAAATAACCAAAGATATACTTATACGAAAGTAATATCTTTATTTGAATAATCAAAAGTAAGTTTGATTATCGACACATTATTCTTTAATAAAATAAAGAATATTATTCAGTAAATAATCGGAGTCATAGGTCCTCAAATGAATATTCAAATAATATTCATTAAATAATATAAACTGAGTCAGAAGTTCTCGAATGAATATTCAAGTAATATTCATTAAATAATATAAACTTATCGAATAAACCTTATTCGATTAATAGTTTTGAAAACTATATCAATATATATATATATATATATATATATATATATATCATATACCCGGGAACATCTACTCCCGGTTTTTAGAAAATGGTTCACCTTTGGGTCCCCTATACTCAGGGTATACGCAACTACTGCTTATTTCTAGCATAGGTATTATGCAACTAATAAGCATTTGAACCAACAAATATATAAATCAAGAATATGAAACATACATGCATATATACCATATCACATGCTACAATATATCGCAAGAATTTGCTAATAACAAATATGCGTTTATCACAAGATCATGCATATACACATATACATCACAACAACAGTTATACGGGTAGAAAACTTGGCTGAGCGACTGGGGGTTACAAATGGCTCGGGACGAGTCTGGTAACCTATAAACAACATGTAAGTTGGAATTAAACCAAAGTCACTTGAAAATCTACACTTTAACCAAATTAGACTCTAACGCTCGCTTTGCGCTTACTGATTCTCTTAAGTCGCTCGAGTACCCTCGGCTCCACCATTTTTAATAAATTAACCATTACGAGTTTTAAGGCGATTCTTTCGTCAGTACCTTACCAACTGACTAATACACTTAACATAATTGTTTCATACTCCAATTAGTCCTTTAAGGTCTTTAACCTATGTTTCAAAGTAAGGCGAGGGGTAATGGTTCGTTCGCAAAACGTCGTTACTTAAAACGGCCGTTTCTCCTAAACCGTACATCGGAATCAAACGAACCACATATCAAAACGAAGCTCGTAACATGAAATATCTAAACATGGCAATGGTCAAAACCTAGCAGGGAGTTCTCGGGTCCTAATGTTATGAACAAAAGCAGTCTAAAGTAAATTGGACATTACGACGGCTATGTTTACGCGATTTCCCAAATTTATACCATTCCAAAACAACCACCAATCAACCCCAATTCACAACCCAATCAAAATTCCATCCATAATACATCATAACAGCCCCAACAACTCAACATTAACAATTTTTACTTATTCTTAAAATTGAATTTACAACTATACTTAAGTCCTTTACTAATCAACAAGATTCAACATCCAATTTACTACAACTCCAACCCAAACTCTAAACATGCAAGCATCAAGCTACTCTTTTACCATAACAATCAAAAGCATCCTAATATACAAAGTAAAGCTAGGGTTTGGAGATGTTATACCTTCCTTGAAGTGATTGGAGTAGCTAGGAAGCCTTAAGAAGCCTTGAGATGTCTTAGGGATGCTTGGATCTTAAAGGAAAAAAAAGAAAATCAAGTTAAAAAAATCTTGAAATCACTATTCATTATCTTCTTCATTGATTTCTTGGAGAAGATTGAGAATGAATTGGAGGCTTAAACTTATAGGATAGCCCTATCTATGCATAAGGAGTACTAGATAATTATCTTACCAATTAAGGAAGCTTGGAACTTGATTTTTGAAATTCTTGTTTTGAAGAAAAAGGAAAAGCCGAGAGCTCCTTGGATGAAGAATGAAATGATTTTGTGTTTTGCTTTGATTTGTTTTGGTTGGTTGATTTTTTGATTTGTTTTGTTTTGATTTCTTACCTTTTTACCATGGTAATTATTGTGTGGTTCACAATCATCCAACAATTCCTTCCCTTATGTCATGCTTATGTCATCATGTGATGTCACCCTCCCTCCTTTGTCCTCTTCTCATTGGTTGGATGACATCATCCCCTCTAATCTCTTTGATTAGCTTCTAATTACTTGGCTAATGACAGCTGATCTGTTATACGGTTCGCTTAACTTTCGTTTTCATTTATCATTTGAGGGATCATACCCGGGATCTTATTACTTAGGTTCCCTTAACCTTTCTCAATACATTATATTCCTTTTTATGATCCTCTATTAAAATCCTTTTTATCCTGTTACCTTATACTCAATTCTTTCGATATCTGGTGGATTTTCGGGAAAAATCAAAAGGTTAAAATTTGGATTCTGACGATCTTTACATACACTTATATATCATATAGAGTACCAATAAAATCTCAGAATATCCATAAAAGAAACCCTACATAGTGTGGCATGAAAAGTTTTCTTGTTTAGAAATAACAGCAAAAACACTATTCATAAGGGTTACAAAAAGTTCAAAATTTTGGGGTTATTACAACACCTGTCAAAGAAACCAAAACGGAAGATGCAAGAAAGAAGAAGAAAAATAGAAATGGGAAAATTGGGATAAATAAAAGTAACAATTTTGATTATGTTGCAAATGCTCCAAGAAAGAAATGTGAGAAATGTGGCTCTGTGAACCACCTAACTCACCTTTGTAAAAAGGCTGTCAGCAAGCCAGTTGAAGGAGCATGCAAATACAATGAAGAAGATGCAAATGATCCCTACTCATTTTATGACAAGTTTGATTGCATTTCTTGCAACTTGAAAGTGATGAAAACTTGCCACAAGCTGAGAGTAGATCTTAAGAAAACAAAAATTGGGTCTACAATAGATAGGGAAAATGCACAACAGTCACTGAATTCTATTTTATCTGAAACAACTCATTCTACTTCTGCTAAATCAGTTAATAAAAAGAAAGTACCCAACACTACTTGGGTTGCTAAACACACTTAAAACTCATTGTGTGCAGGGCAAAATGAAGAAGGTCATATGGATCATAGACAGTCGGTGTTTCAGACGTATAACATGTGATAAGGCCCTGCTATTATAGTTTGAGGAGAAGGCTGGCCCTTTGGTGAACTTTGGAGACAACAACAAAGGATTCACAATGGGATATGACAATATTGTTTCTGGAAATGTTGTCATTGATGATGTAGCACTGGTAGATGGTCTTGAAGTGAATCTTCTCAGTGTTAGCCAATTTGCAGACAAAGGCTTTACAGTTTTATTCAACAAAGAAGAATGCACTTTTATTAGCAAGAAAACTAGTGAAGTTGCTCTGAAAGGAGCAAGAAAAGGAAGCTTGTTTGTTGCAGACTTGGACTCAACAAATAAGGATGGTATTTGTTGCTTCTACACCAAGGCATCAGAAGAACAAAGCAAGCTATGACATAAAAAGTTGTCTCACTTAAATTTCAAGGCAATTAACACCTTGGTCAAAAAGGAGTTAGTAAGCGACATGCCTAATCTGGAGTTTACTCAAGTTGAAGTCTGTGATGCTTGCCAGAAAGGAAACATGAAAAGATCAAGTCACAAGTCAACAACTGTAAATTCTATAAGTGCACCATTGCAGCTTATTCACATGGACTAGTTTGGGCCAGTAAATGTCTTATTTCAAGGAACAAATGTGCACTTGTGATGGTGGATGATTTCTCAAGATACACTTGGGTAGAATTCATGCACTCTAAAGATGAGACTCCACACATCATAATTGAGCACATCAAGAAGATAAAAAAACAGGTTGAAGATCATAATTGTGTAAAAAGATTGAGAAGTGA
Organism: Apium graveolens; assembly: GCF_009905375.1. NCBI lineage: Eukaryota > Viridiplantae > Streptophyta > Magnoliopsida > Apiales > Apiaceae > Apium > Apium graveolens. The sequence continues at coordinate 227,690,932 of NC_133652.1, forward strand.
TAATGAAACATAATTCAGGAATGGAACAATGAGTGAATTCTGCAAAAGCAAAGGCATTGTTCAAGAATTCTCAGCTGCTAGAACACCTCAACAAAATGGAGTAGTTGAAAGAAAGAACATAACATTAGTTAAAACTGCTATGACAATGCTTCAAGATGCCAAGTTGCCAACCAGTTTCTGGGAAGAGGCTGTTAACACTGCATGCTATACTCAAAACAGATATCTCATTAACAAGGCTCATGGAAAATCACCTTACTCAATCATGTCTAAGAGAAAGCCTACTATAAAGCATCTTCATGTGTTTGGAAGCAATTGTTACATTTTAAAAGATAACTCTGAATATGTGGGAAAATTTGACTCAAAGGTTTTTGAAGCAATTTTTCTGGGATATTCATTGGAGAGGACTGCCTACAAGGTCTATGTGATTGATCAAAAGAAGATTATGAAAAACACATATATGACTTTTGATGATGACAAGTGTCCAGGCTTGGAATGCCTTCATGAAAATAAAGCTGAAGCCCTTGCATTTGAAAACCTCAATATTGATAGTGATTCTGATGGTGAAGATGAAGTCAATACATAACAGATGTTGAATGAAGAGACTACTGAACAGGAAAATCATGGAAATGGAAGCTCATCTCAAACACCTGAATTTGATAGCACAAACTCAGGGGGAGAAAGAGAAGAATGATCTACAAGTCATGCCAATGATGAAGAAAATGATGAAGGCACAAGTCAACAGACTCACACAAGGAAATGGGATAGAAGTCACACTAGAGAAGCAATTAATGGTGATCCTACTGCTGGTATGAGAACTAGAAGTGCAACTGCTAATGAGTGCCTACATGCATGCTTTCTGTCTCAAGTAGAGCCCAAGAAAACTGAAAAAGCTTTAATGGACCCTGATTGGATATCTGCAATGTAAGAGGAGCTTAATCAGTTTGAAAGGAATAAAGTTTGGGAGCTAGTTCCTGCACCAAAGAATAGAGTGTAATTGAAATAAAATGGGTGTTCAGGAACAAGATGGATGAAAATGGTGTGGTTACCAGGAACAAAGCAAGGTTAAAGGCAAAGGATACTCACATGAGGAAGAAATTGATTACGATGATACTTTTTCTCCAGTTACAAGACTTGAAGCAATAAGATTCTTTCTAGCATTTGCTACACATTCAAATTTCAAGATGTATCAAATGGATGTTAAAAGTGCCTTCTTAAATGGTGAGTTAGAAGAAGAAGTGTATGTTCAATAGCCACCTGGCTTTGAAGATCCAGAATTTCCAAATTTTGTGTACAAATTACTCAAGGCTCTATATGGACTAAAGCAGGCACCTAGAGCTTGGTATGATACATTTTCAGAATTTCTACTTAAACATCGTTTTACTAGAGGTACCATAGACAAGACTCTCTTCTACAAAAACCATGGTGATGATATGATCCTAGTTCAGAACTATGTGGATGACATTATCTTTGGTTCCACAAATGAAAATCTTTGCCATAGATTTTCTAAGCTTATGCAGAGTGAATATGAAATGAGCATGATGGGGGAATTGAGTTACTTTCTTGGACTTCAAGTTAGTCAAAGAAGTGATGAGATCTTCACCAGCCAAACTAAGTATGCCAATGATTTATTGAAAAAGTTTGGTATGGTTGATTGTTCACCTGCTTCTACACCTATGTCTACAACAACAAAGTTGGATGAAGATAGAAAAGGCAAGAGTGTAGATATTTCAAGATATAGAGGAATGATTGGATCATTGCTTAATTATAACTGCAAGTAGACCAGACATCATGTTTGCTACATGTTTGTGTGCAAGATTTCAAGCCAATCCAAAAGAATCATATTTGATGGCTGTAAATAGGATTTTCAGATACTTGAAGGGGACTCCAAACTTGGGATTATGGTATCCTAAGGGAATGGTTTTGAAGCTGTTGGCTACACAGATGCAGATTGCTTGATGCAGGGTTGACATAACGAGTACTAGTGGAAGGTGTCAATTTCTTGGACAAAGACTTGTATCCTGGTATAGCAAGAAACAACAATCTGTATCAACTTTTACAGCCGAGGCTGAATACATAGCTGCAGAAAGTTGTGTTGCTCAAGTGCTTTGGATTAGAAATCAGCTAATAGATTATGGCGTAGTGTTACACAAAATTCCTATCATGTGTGACAATACTAATGCTATATCTATAGTAGCTAATCCAGTGAATCATTCTAGAACAAAGCACATTGATGTAAGATACCATTTTACTAGAGAAAATGCTACAAATGGTACCATTGAGCTCATTTTTGTTCCAACAGAAAAATAATTAGCTGACATTTTTACTAAACCTTAGGATGAAGCAACTTTCACTAGACTTGTAGGTGAAATTGGAATGCTTAATTCTCCATCCTGAGGCAAGAACTAAGCCAATATGTTGTAGCAGATTAATTTCTAGTAAATTAAAATTAATTTGATTTAATTAGAAATTAACTGAAATATGAATTATAAATATTTCAGAAATCTCTGCATATTTATTTTTCAAAAACAAAAACTTAACTTGGAACTTTTCAAATTCGAAGTAAACTACTAAACTGCTAATTTACATCCTTAATATGTAAAATTAACACAAGGCATACTTAAATTGATCAAAAGTATATAGAGAACTGAGTTCTCGATAAGTCTAACTAACTCATCGACAAGTCATTTTGAGACTTCTCGAGTGAGTTCTTGATAAGTCAATTTTATTGACTTCTCGTGTGACTTCTCGATAAGCATCATTATGACTTATCGATAAGTCTTTGTACAGTTCTTTAGTAGTGTAAACTTACAGAGTTCTCTACAAGTATATTTTTATAATTATAAATAACTCATAACTGAAATAATTTAATTTTATAAATTATTTTAGTCAAATACTTTTGGCAAAATTATTCTGATTTTATTTTGAACTTATTCAAACAAATATTGGAATCAAATTTAGTCCATTTTGGACAAATTCGGTATTTATTTGACATCTCAATAAGGTTATTTTTAGTTCTCTACAAGAATAAATAAAATGACTTATCGATATGTCTTTCATTTCTTAAAATGACTTCTCGATAGACTATTCCAAAAATCTATTTTTGAGTTCTCGACAAGTCATTTGCTTTTACTATAAATACCCAAACATCTCGATACATATACATACTTACAACTTTCGAGATCTCAAGTGACCTAGCTTTTCAATCCAAAACCAATTTCTCTCTCGTTTTCACTCATTTTTCACTAATTTCTTTTACCCACTAAATTTCATACTCTTATCAATGGCAGCCAACAATATTGTACCCTTCATCCCCAAGGAGACCAACTCCCTTGCATATCTGGATGTAAACCAAGCGCCAGAGATTTTCCAATGCTTTGTCAAGTTCTTATCTGAGACCTACTTTGTAGGTGCTTTTACTGTTATTCCTATGTTATATTTGGATGTGATAGGGGACTTTTGGAACACAGCTACAACAAGGATAATTGTGCATGAGAACGAAGCTACAACAATTGTGATAAACTGCACAATCAAGGGACAACAGATGGAGATCTCTGAAAATGATGTTAATCTGGCACTGGGCATTCTTACTGACAAGCTGTGGAGGCTCCAACTCAGGATGAACTGTATGAATTCATGGACTTCATCAATTATTCTGAGAAGATAAACCTAGCCAGCATGAAAAAGAAGCATTTAAGGAGGGAATGTTCCTTTCTTTTTGACTCAGCAATAATGGCATTCACCTGCAGGAAGTCAAGGTTTGACAACATATCAAGTGTTGTCCAGAAGCTGGTCTACTCAATGGCCACCAACAAACAGATCAATGTAGGACACTACATACTGGAGGAATTGAGCACCAAGATAACAATGCCATTTGAATCAGGAGGTAAGGAAAATTTTCTACCTAGATTTATTATGTCAGCTTTAAACTATAAAGTTAATGACATACATATGCTAGAAGGAGTAAATAGGTCACTAATTGGAAACTGTAAGCAAGTATCTAAAATTTTATTTGGATCACTTCTTACCAAGAATAAGGTTCCATTAAGTCTTAGGTTAATACCTTTCATGATTGAAAGATTTAAGACTTACCCTTATTCTATGCCAGACATGAGAACTAGTGCAAATCAACCTAGTGCAATAATGGTTCCTGAGCCTGTGGAAGCACAAACACAGGCACACCCATAGGAACTTACCCATGTTGAACCTATTCCTTCTTTACCATTAGCAACTAGGAAACCAACCATCTCATCATCTCAAAAGGATGAGGTGAGTAAAAGGAAGAGAAAGGAGGTAACTTTAACTATTTTGACTAAGAGTGGTGAGGACCAAACAGAAGCTGAGTCACCATTGGTCAAGAGGTCAAAGAAGAGTAAGAAACCTGAGCTGAACACTCAAACCACCTCTGTATCCTCCCAAACGAATGCAGTTGTAAAAAATGGGAATCAAACAGACTTTACATACATCCTCTCAACAGGGTGTGTCTATTGGAAAGAACATTCACCCCAATACATCCTGTACAGAGTCTGCACAGCCTGCACTTGATCAAATCCAAGTGTGTGGTAGAAGAAATACGGATGGCACACACAGTGAGGATACATCTATTGAAGCTCTCTCATCCATTCAGGGGGAGCTGCCAACACTCACTTCTGAGCAACAACTTTTAATCTCACAAATTTCTTCTCTACCTACAGCACTTGAATTCAATTTTCAAGTGCAAGCTAAATCAAGTAACTTGGTTCAAGAAACCTTTCTCACCACCCAGACACTACAATAAGATGGTGAGAGGCTACTAGCTGGGGTAGACCTTGATGACACCATCAAAAACATGGGGGATTCATCAGTTTTTACTGAAGACCCCATGGATGTTACAAATGCACCTTCATATGCAAATCAGTCTTCACAGACTGTAAGGTTTGAGGGTAGTACTCCTGAGGGGGAGCTATCTAAATCCTCTTCAATTCAATTAGAGGTTCCTCATGTAGGAACAACTCCCCTCAAAACCCTAGCAGAAATTGCATTAGCAGTTGATGCTAGGAGTACAATTGCCAATGACTCTATTATGGGAGAGGCAAGGTTATCACTTTCATGTGACAATGCTATGCAAGAAGCACAAGGGTTTGAGACTGGTGTACATGACAGTAACCCAGTCAAATCCCCTCTAATTCGATTGGAGGTTCCCACTACAAGTGGAGGAAAACACACTATCATAAACATAGAGCAATCTGTGAGTAAAACTGTGACTTCAGTCACAGGTGATCTAATCCCTTGATAGCTCAACCCTCAACCTCACAACCTCAACAACAACATATTCTCAAACAATGGCTACAAGAATCCGACTCTCAACCTACATTTGTAGATGATCTTCTAGTTGAATAGATTTCAGATTTGGCAAATATCTCATAACATATACTCACTTCTGATATGAGCAATCAAGACTATCAAGCCATCATGCTCACATACAATGAAGATGTTGAAAAATAGAAGGAGAAGATTGTGAATGATGAAGAAAAGGATGATAATGTAAATGTATGGCTATCTCAGGATTTTGTGTTAGAGATGGATCAAGTCTTGGCTAGATTTAGGGATGAGTATGTTACAATTCTTGGGAGCAATGCCAAGGCCCCGACTCCACAGGATGTCTATGATGCAGTCACCGAGGTCTATAAAACTCAACTCAAGGTTCTCATCTGTTTGGTAAAGCCCTAAAACTCAAGTTGACTGGTCATGAAGAAAAAATAAGAAAGTTGGTGAAGGACAAAATGGATGAGATCATCCCATCTCAAGTACAGATCACCTTCGAGTTCAAGCATTTTGCTGATCAAATGTCAAGGATGGATCTTACTACCATTGAAAAAGAAGTCAAAAATCTCAAACAATCCTTCATCTCTCTTCATGCAGTGCTCCAAAATCAAATCACTCATTCAAATGACACAAAGGTCAAGCTGGAACAACTTCACCAAAGCAGATATGAGCCCTCAGCTTTGCTCATGGATGGCATCAAACAAGCTGTTGAAGCAACCTTTGGCTCTACAAGCTCTTATCAGCCTGACTCCACTTCTACAAATCTTCAAATCCAATCTCTTCAATAACAAGTCTCAGACTTGCAGACCTCCAATGCTTCTCTCAATGCACAAGTCCAAGCCTTGAATTCTCTAGTAAAGAGTCAACAAACAGACATCCAGACCCTGGTGGACTCTCATAAGCACCTTCAAATGCAGAATTTTGTTGTTTGGGGGTCATCATGGGGAAGCTCAACATTTCACTGCCTGCTTTACCTGACCAAATAAGGCCAGAGTTACCAACTCCCCTCCTCATGCCTGTCACCAAGACTAAGGGGGAGATTGAGGCTAGGATTCAACAATCCAGGGATGCTACATCTAAAGCTAAAGAGCCTATTCAAACTGGTCAAAGCTCAAGTGCTCAAATTGATGTTGGAAAGGACAGACTTCTAAGGGCTGCAGAAGGACCCAATCAAGATCAAGAATTCAATGACCTTCTTGCAGCACTAAGAGTGTCTCTTCAAAACAACTATATGGCCTGCAAGAAAGCTTTGGGCAAGAATATTAATTTCATAAGGGCAGTGGTGGTGGAAGTTGACAATTTTTTATGAAAAAGGATTGTCATGAACATCAATGATGGTGGTGTGGACAGGTATCTCCAGGTGTCTCTTTCATAAGACTATACTCACACAAGAGTATGAGCACTTTGACTCAAAAGCTGATGAGTCATTAACTGATTTATATGACAGCTTTGCCAAACTCTTGAATGATCTGTCACTGGTGGACAAGGAATATGATCTTGAAGATTCAAATCTAAAATTCCTTTTATCTCTTCCTGAAAATTGGGATTTGAAGTCTACTATCATAAGAGACAATTATGACCTTGCTGAAACTACTCTTGATGAAATTTATGGTATGCTCAAGACTCATGAACTTGAGATGGATCAAAGGAGGAAAATGCATGGAAGAAAGTCAAAGACAGCTGCTCTTAAAGCTGAGGAGGAATCTCCTAAAGTGGTTGTCTCAAAGTGGGGCAAAGGTCTCATCATACAGTCTGATTCAGAGTCATCATATTCTGATGATGATGATTCAGAATCTGAAAATTTATCTGAAGTGGATGTTGATGTAGAGATGATGCAACTGTGTGCTCTTATGGTGAAGGGTATCACAAAGATAACCTACAAGAAATTCGGAAAGGGCAAGAAGTTTTCTAGGAAAGGTGGAAGTTCTGAAAAGAAAGGGTTCAGAAAGACTGAAGGCAAAGGAGGAAAGTCTGACAGAGGAGACAACTCAAATGTCAAATGCTACAATTGTGGTGAAAAAGGCCGTATCTCTCCTGACTGCAAGAAAGGAAAAAGTGATAATGGCCAGGAACTTATCACAAAGAAGAAAAACTGGGCAGGCACTTCAGATTCTGAAGAAGAGGTGAACTATGCCTTGATGGCAAATGCTGATAGCAGTTCGGGAACTGCTGAATTGAAGGTACCTCATTCAACTCTTGATTTTCATACTGATGATATTTCTGAGCTAAGATTATATCTTAAAACCATGTTCATTAGTTTTAGAGATCAGACTTTAGAAAATGAAAGATTAAAATCTGAAAGTTTTACTCTTAGAAACAGAAATGACTACTTAGAAAAAGAGTTAGTTATATATCATCAAACTCAAAAAGAAAGAGATGAGGCTTTGTATGTTAGAGATGAACTGCTAAAATTGAATAAATCTCTTAAATCTGAACTGGAAAAGGAAAAGGAGATAATCAAAACTTGGACTAACTCTGGAAGAACAACTCAGAAAATTTTAGAAAATGGAAATTGGAAAGAAGGACTAGGTTACCTAGATGATAAAGTAGAAAATGAAACTGTGTCATCTAAATCAAACTTTACCAAGAAAGCCGAAAAGCCTAAAGTTAATCCTGTCAAGTTTGTGTCAAATTCAGACAAGTCAAAATCTGAAAAGATGAAAGGCTCTAAAATAGAAATCAAAGAAAAGTCAACTTCTGACAAATTAAAACAGGATAAACCAGCTGTAGTAAACATTGGCTTAATGACAAAGAAGCAGCTTAAGCATAAGCTGAAAGAGATTAAAAATGTGAACAAGGTCAAGGAAGCTAGGAAAAATAGGAATGGAAAGAAAGGTGTGAATAAAAGCAATAATTATATGCCTATTCCTAATGCTCCTAATAAGAAATGTTATAATTGTGAAAACTTTAACCATCTTGCTTCTTTTTGCAGGAAAAATAAAGATATAAACCCTTTACCTACTAGATCAGGAGTTAAGAGTCAGTCTGTTAGGTTTAAACCATAAAATCCTTGTTTTCATTATGGTAGTTTATGGCATTGTATTTATACTTGTAAGGAATATCTAGTTTGTACTATGATTATTATCAAATAAAACCTTCTTTAAAGAAAGTTAGTGTAATTCCTTCTAGTGTAAATTATGATGCAAAGTCTGATATAAAGTTTGATAAAAAGCATGTTAGCATAAACTCTGAAACTAAATCCACTGCAAATGCTAACAAACTTAAAAAGGCCAAAGGATCCAAGCAAGTTTGGGTCCTTAAAACTAACCAATAGTGGTCTTTGTGATTGCAGGGCAACAGGAAAAACATCCTGGTTCTGGACAGTGGATGTTCAGGACATATGACTGGAAATAAAGCCCTGCTATCAGACTTTGTGGAGAAAGCTGGCCCAGGAGTTTCTTATGGAGATGGCAACATGGGAAAAACTCTGGGATATGGCAATATCAATCTTGGGAATGTTATAATTGAATCAGTAGCTCTTGTCTCAGGACTTAAACACAATCTGCTAAGTGTGAGTCAAATCTGTGACAGAGGTTAGCATGTGGATTTCTTTGAAGAACACTGTGAAGTTGTAAGTAATTCTACAGGCAAAGTGGTTCTGAAAGGTTATAGACATGGTAACATATATGAAGCCAGGCTTTCAATAAATTCTGATGGTTTTGCAATCTGTCTGTTAAACAGAGCATCAATTAAAGAAAGCTGGAATTGGCACAAGAGTCTCTCTCATTTAAATTTCAACAACATAAATGAGCTAGTAAAGAAATATCTTGTGAGAGGACTGCCAAAATTAGTATTTGCTCCTGATGGCCTTTGTGACTCATGTCAAAAGGCAAAACAAAGAAAATCTTCATTCAAGAGCAAAACTGAATCCTCAATTCTTGATCTTTACCACTTACTGCATGTTCATCTATTTGGTCCAGTCAATGTAATGTCCATTGCAAAGAAGGAAAATGCTATGGTTATTGTGGATGAGTTCACAAGATACACTTGGGTGTATTTCTTGCACAAGAAGAATGAAGCTGCATCTACTCTAACTGATCATGTAAGACAACTGGATAAGTTGGTCAAAGATTCTGTTAAAATGATAAGAAGTGACAATGGCACTGAGTTCAAGAATTCAATCATGAAAGAGTTCTGCAAAGAGAAAGGAATAAAACATGATTTTTCTGCACCTGAAACTCCATAGCAGAATGGAGTTGTAGAAAGAAAGAACATGACTCTTATTGAAGCTGCACGAACTATGCATGATGAAGCAAAGCTACCAACCTATTTTTGGGCTGAAGCTGTGCAGACTGCTTGTTTTACACAGAATACTAGACTCATAAACAAGCATGGAAAAACACCATATGAGATGGTGAAGAAAAAGAAGCCAAATCTGAAATAATTTCATGTATTTGGATGCTAGTGTTTTGTTCTTAAGACTCATCCTGAACAGCTGTCAAAATTTGATCTAAAAGCTGATGAAGGAATTTTTGTTGGATATCCACTTTCCACAAAAGCCTTCAGTACAATTTAAGAACCAGGGTTGTCATGGAATCTATCAATGTATCTTTTGATGATAAAAAGATTACTCTACTTGAAGATTTCAATGATCATGATCAGCTGAGATTTGAAAATGAGGATTTAAATTCTGATGACCTAAATCCTGATCCTGTAAGTTCTGAAGGGTTAAATTCTGATATCATTGAAACTGTGGTAACTACTCCAAAGGAAAATGCATCTGTTCAGGGGGAGCAAGCTGATGAACATACCACATCTCAAGACTCTTAAGAAGCATCAGAACCTATCACTGGCTCTTCAAGTTCTGATTCATCAAGTGCTGATGAGCCAAATTCTGACAATTCTGGAAACTTTGATTCTTCAATTCCTGAAGGATCCAACTCAAATTCTGGAATTTCAGAGAGCATAACTTCAGGGGGAGCATCAGAAAATGCTGATGGAGACAGAATGGATCATGGGGGAGGATCTAGTTCTAAAGATCAAGTTCCATCTGTAAGGAAGTGGACTAAATCACATACACCTGACTTAATAATTGGAGATCCTGAAGAATGTGTCAGAACTAGAACAACAACATCAAATGAATGTCTCTATCATTCCTTTCTATCTCAGACTGAACCAAAGAAAGTGGATGAAGCTCTTCAAGATGCTGATTGGGTGCAAGCAATGCAGGAAGAGTTAAATGAATTTAAAAGAAAAAAAGTCTGGACCCTAGTTCCAAGACCAAAGAATAGATCCATTGTTGGCACAAAATGAGTGTTCAGAAACAAAATTGACAGTGATGGCATAATTATAAGAAACAAAGCAAGGCTGGTAGCTAAAAGTTACTCTCAACAGGAGGGTATTGACTATGATGAAACATTTGCTCCAGTTGCTAGATTGGAAGCCATAAGAATCTTTTTGGCTTATGCTGCTCACAAGAAGTTTAAAGTCTTTCAAATGGATGTGAAAAGTGCTTTTCTCAATGGAGAATTGGAAGAAGAGGTATATGTTGAACAACCTCCAAGCTTTGTAGATCCAAAATATCCAAATAATGTCTACAGGCTTGACAAAGCACTTTATGGCCTTAAGCAAGCTCCAAGAGCATGGTATGAGAAAACTCTGTCTTCTGGAAAGTGGATTTACCAGAGGCACAATTGATAAAACTCTGTTCTACCTTAACCATGGAAATGATTTAATTTTGGTACAGATATATGTTGATGATTTCATCTTTGGCTCTACAAATACAAAACTTTATGAAAGATTTTCCAAGTTAAAGCAGTCAAGATATCAAATGAGTATGATGGGAGAGTTGACCTATTTTCTGGGACTTCAAGTCAAGCAAATTGAAGAAGGTACTTTCATAAATCAATCCAAGTTCACCAGAAATTTACTCAAGAAATTTGGAATGCAAGACTGTTCAACTGCATCCACTCCCATGGCCACTGCAACCAAGTTAGATAAAGATACTGGAGCATCAGTAGATATTACTAACTACAGAGGTATGATTGGCTCTTTACTCAATCTAACTGCAAGTAGACCTGATATCATGTATGCTACCTATCTTTGTGCAAGATTTCAGGCTGATCCAAGAGAACCTCATCTAATAGCTGTGAAAAGAATTTTCAAGTACCTCAAGGGTACAGGTGATCTAGGATTGTGGTATCCTAAAGAATCAGATTTTAAGCTAATAGGTTACTCATATGCAGATTTTACAGGATGCAAAATAGACAAGAAAAGCACTAGTGGAAGCTGCCAATTTCTTGGAGGCAGATTGGTTTCTTGGTTTAGCAAGAAACAGAAATCAATTTCCACATCAATTGCAGAAGAAGAATATATTGCTGCAGGAAGCTGTTGTGCACAGATTCTTTGGATGAAGAATCAGTTACTGGACTATGGGTTTGAATTTTCATAAATACCCATTTACTGTGATAATCAAAGTGCTATTGCTATGACAGGTAATCCAGTTCAACCCTCAATGACAAAGCACATCAGCATTATGTACCATTTTATAAGGGAACATGTGATGGAAGGTACAGTGGAATTGCATTTTGTCCCAACAGATCAACAACTAGCAGATATCTTCACAAAACCATGTAATCTGTGCTTAAATTGTAACATATTAAATACTGATTGTTATCTGATGTGATTCTATAAACCCTGAAAGTGTTTTGAATGTTCTGTGACTATTCACTCCAATGAGGATTATTTGTTAGATGCTGACTTAGTAGTCTTTAACAAACTATGTATCACATGTTTGAATTAGTTGTTTATGTGGAAATCAATAATACAAGCAAATTCTAATTTTGATCTTAGTCAAATTTACTTTGTGTATCTTATTACTAAGTCATAAACTAGATTATTGCTTCTTATCTGTCAAATTCTGATGTCAGTAAATCTTAAGGATGAACTACATGCTTGATAAGCCTCACTTATCTGAAAAAACAAAAGAAAAGAAAAATTGAAATCAGGTACTCCTTTGAGATCTAGAGTAAATATGTGAAATGGAAGATCCAAGTGCATTGTTGGTATTAAGTTATATGCATTATAAAAACAAGTTGATTTTTCTTGGTGACTTTTCACATTCTCTGATTACTGGAGAAATACTCTGATAACAACATAAATTCTGATGGCAGTTGTAACTCACTTACACTGAGAAGCCACTGTCTAAAGAATTTCAAAAGATGCATAAAATGAGCACAAACAGTTGAGGTGGATACTTGCATAAATTTATTCTATAGTAGACTTTAAAATTAAAGACAGATTTTAAGCACTTTACTTAGTTACGCCTTATTTCTAAGATATACTGAAGTTTATCAGACTTTAATCTTTATCTGATCATTTGCACATACACACACTATTACTCCATATGAATGATGAAAATTATTGTGGTGATTAAGTTGTTTCTGACAAACAGTTAAGTATTATTTGCATAAATTCTGAGGACAAGTTCTGATGAAAGTTCTAATGATTAAACTCTGAAGAAACCAGTCAGCATTTGTGTGAAGAAACACAGAAACAGTCATTCATTTTTTGAGTTCAGGACCCATGTTCTGATGACCGTTAAATTCTGATAAGAGTCAAGTTATGATGCAAACTCTGATTCTTATGTGTCACATTTTAATTGCTCGACTTATTTTTAGTTTTTACTGTAACGGTCATATTTATCAAAAAATAATTAAGTGAGATAAAAACAGTGATAATCATTTGATTAATGGGTTGTGTGTTTGTTTTGGTAACCGCATGTGAGCAATAATTACTACACATTTACCGTGCCCACTAATAATGTTTTGACTGTTTACATGCTGCCAGGTGTAAGATGTCTGTTCTGCTTCACAAATATAGCCGTTATCACGTGGAGAGTATAAATAGCAGAGTTAAAAGATTTTACAATCTTTTACCTACTTTTATTCCTTTCTACTCTCTCTTATTCTCTCTCACTCTCTATTATTCTCTGAAGCTATTTTCTCACAGGCATTTTATCAAACACTTTACACACACACAACTTTTCACTTAATTTTTCACAGAAATGGCACCTAAAGATCTTATCTATGATGGAGCCAAGTTTGTTCTCAATAACTGCATGGCTATTCTCAACAAGGACGAGGCTCCTTCAGAACTTCACTCCATTCAAGACTTTCTATCTCGAAGTGAAATTGGGTATGCTCTGACCCAACAACAGATTCTCTCAGGCATTCAAATTCTGGAATTCTGGAGGTCTGGGGTATATGATGATGGTGGTGAAAATGGTTCTCCAAGTATCATTTTCACAACAGGGGAAGATGAACATCTGGTTACCTTGTCTACTATTCGACAAGCTTTGCATCTACTAGAAAACTGTACTTATAGTTCATAGGTTGGGGAGTCAGCTCTTCAAAATATGATGGTAAATCTTGGGTATGAAAAATCTTTGTCCAAGCTGGGACAACTGAAGAGGCCCTACATCAGGAGGGATTGGAGCTTCTTTTTCGACTATATTACCAAGGCCTTTGCCAACAAATGCTCCAACTTTGATGCTATACCAAACCTGAGTCAGCAAATTGGGTATGCTCTTATTAATCAAACTCATTTTGATTATGCTAGTGCTGTTCTAGGTTTTATAGGTGATAGGATGAAAGAAGATAGCAACTCAGTTTATTTTGCTAGATTCTGTCAGCTTATATATAATTTATGTTGTTCTGATGCACCTCAACACTTTGGTGAGACAATTGAACCCTTTAAACTTCACAAAAGGGCTTTCACATACTTGTTATCTACTGATAATAAGAAAACCTTACTAAGACCCCTTCAAATTCCCGAATCTGTAAAACAGTTCTTAGTAAACTCTGACCCCAACACATACACACCCAAATTTCCTGAAGTTGCACCCTCTCAACCTCCACCAACACAGCCTTCCAACTCTCAACCTGAAGACACCGTTCTAGACACAGTGATCACACCTCCTATCTCTCCACTCATAGAAATAACTACAGTTGAAGATTCAGGATTATGTAATGAAATTGACATTCATAGGTTGAACATTCCATCTGTCTTATTTCTGGAAGCACCACAAGGACAAGTGACAACTCCACCTATTTTTCCATTAAATGCTGAAATACCAACTACTCCAATTCTGGATGTGGAAACAGATGACGTTGTACCCGAATCTCCTACATCCACACACACTCTTGTGTTGTCAGAAGATGATGAGCTTCTAGCAAGTTCTGGAGAGTCAGCTCCAGTAAACACTCCAACTCAAATTCTTGGATAGGAGTCACTGCTTAAAAAGTTTGTTGAAGAAGATGCTACTGTTCCATGGGAAGAAACTCACAGAGGAGTTGAGTGGACCAAGAAGTGCAATGAATCTGACTTCATTCCCAGCTCAAAATTTCTGTCAGATCATATTGCAAAAGCTAATGAGTTATTGACAAATTCTGACTTCAAAGCTCAACTTAAAGTCACAGCTCTCAGTACTAAAAGTCTTCAAGGTCTACACTCACAGACTCATGAAAAGGTTGATAAACTTCTGGAAAAAGATGATAAGCTAGACATGGAGATCAAAATAGACAAGAAGAGGTTTATCAGACCTATTCAAAAGAAAATGGAAGCAATTGAGAAAGTTCAAGAAAAGCAGCAGGCCCAACTGGATGAGATCCTATAAAATCAAGCTGCTCAACAGACTCAATTGAATGAGATCCAAACTTCAGTGGAACTTCTTCTCTCTCTACTCCTATCAGATGATGCCAAAAAGGGGGAGAAGGTAGTTAAGTCCAAATGCTCAACTAGACAAACTCTGAAGAAGAAGGATGATAAAGGAGATGACCAGGGAAACTCTAGCAAAGGTCAAGGTCAAGGGCAAAGCAGCAAAATTTCTTCACAGAAGAAACTAATTTCTGATTCTAGCAAATCTTCTACACATGAGAATACAAGTTCTGAAGCTGTGAATGCTCAAGTTCTGAAAGCAAGTTCTGATGATCAAAGTCTGATGACAAATCCTGATATTCTGATTCAGTCTGGAAGTCAAGACTCTCAAAAGTTTTTACAAACTCTGAAACTTAAGGGAAGGGAGACTACTGTCTACTATAAAGATCCCAAGATTCAGACACTTGATAAAGAAATTGCTAGAAGATTATTTCTCAAGGATAATCCTGGAATGGATTTAGAGACTCTAAAGGAGGAATAAGCTGGATTTGCAGTTGAGAAGACAAATCCTAAGTCTAAAGCTTCTAATGCAAAGAAACCTCCAAGGCCTAAGGAAAAAGTCATTGTGATCAAGGAAATGTCAACTTCTAAGGCTTCAACGCCCAAGACAAGATCACAAGTTGAAATTGATCCCAAGGCAAAAGGGAAAGGAAAGATTGATGAACCAACAAAGAAACAGGAGATGAAGATTACTCAAATCCTGATGAATCCTATGTGCAAAATGGTTCAAGTTTTTGATGATACAGCTACAGAAGATGAAACTGTTGAAACTATGAAAAGAAAGAAGATAACAGAAGAATCTAAGACAAATTCTGATATAGCTCAAGTTGTTCAGAGTGATGCTACAGAAGAATCTGCAAATCCTGAACAAGTCATCAAGACATCAACCTCTGACAGAGCTCAAGTTAATTTGAACAAGATGACAGTTACTGATAAGAAGAAACTCCAATGGAAAAATGTTACACCATCGGATCCTAAGAAAAGTCAACTGCTATCTGATTTCTTGACTGTTGGATTGAATGCCAGAGAAGCAAGAGACAGATCAGGGTTAGGATCAAGCGAAGCCAAGCTGAAAACAGGAGTTGAAGTAACTATCAAAAATTCATTCTTATTAACTGACAAACCACTTGAGGAAGTTACACAAAAACACCTTGACAAGGTTATATCTGTTCAAGTGGTACTGGATTCTCATGATAAGAGTAGTGTCAAAGAAAAGCTGATTCTATTTCTTGAAGATGGAAGAACATACAAAATGTAAGAATTAGATGTGCTGAACAAATCCCTGTAAGAACTTCAATTCTTTCATTATCTTTTGGAGATAAAGTCTGAGATTACCAGAAGATGGTCAAATTTCATCATGAAGATCATAAGGGATAAAGCCAGAATCTCTGGATCAAGGGTTGCAGAATTTATTCCAAAGATAGTTGAAGATGATAGAAGTGAAATTCCAATGAAGAAGAATTTTGCTAAACTTGAAGTTATTCTGAAGGAGAAATGTCTGTGCTATAATGAAGACTCATCTCATCCAAGGGTAATCAGACTTGGTGATGGTTTGGAAAGAAATCACATCTCAGCACTTAGGACTGCAATCTACTAGATTAGAAGTCAAGATGAAGAAATGAAGCAAGTCAAGGCTACATTAGCTCAAGTCCTGAGAAATTCAGAAGAGAAGCTGATATGAAACTTTGTCAGGAATCATTTTGGATTCAGATTGATTCAGTAATATTGATAAAAGTTGCAAGGACTGTAAGTTATAGTTAGTTGTCTAAATAAACTCTCATTGCATTTGTACCTAAATGTTTTTGACATCATCAAATCTATTAACTTGTATATTTTTCATAATTTACAAGTTGGGGGAGATTGTTAGATATATTTGTGATGTCATGTCTAATCTGTTGTGTTTAGTTTCAGAACTTAATATAAGGACTTATCAGGACTTACTGGAAATCAGAACTTATATCAGAACTTAAGACCGTCAGGATTTATATCAGGACTTAAGTGCGGGTACTTCAGATAAAGAATGTAGCTGATTTACAGGAGAGGATTTGGACTAACATACTGGAAGATATGCTTTAAGAGTTGGACGACTAGAAGACTTGTAGAAGATAATATCTGATTGATATATTTTAGGAGACATAATTATATTCTATATCAATTAGAAGATATCTTGTAACTGAGTACTATATAAACACAACTTAGGGTTTACACTATGCGTGTTATCATTCACGAGAACATTATACATTGTAACCCTAGCAGCTCTTAGTGATATTGTTCATCATTGAGAGAGTAGTTTAACCTACTTTGTAACAGAGCTTATTATATTGAATAAACTTGATTACTATTACATACTTGTGTTCTAAATCAATTTGATTGTATAAACACTATATCAAACCCCTTCTATAGTGTTGTGTCACCTAACAAGTGGTATCAGAGCCTCTCTTTTGATATACAAACATTGAGATCCAATTTACAATCATGTCTGAAGAAACACAAACTCCACCTAAGCCCACCAAAACTCAAGATACTCAAAACAATCAAACCCACAGTTAATATGAGAGTATTAGGGTTCCCATACTGAGAGCATCTGAGTATTCTATATGGAAGGTAAAGATGGAAATATTTCTGGAAGCCACAGATCCAGAATACCTTGATAGAATTAATGATGGACCATATAAGCCTACCAAGCTCTATGTTGCAGTTGCTGACCAACCATCAAAGATGATACCAAAGGAGAAAGGTGATTACACACCTGAAGACATCTCATCTATTGCCAAAGATGCAAGGGTAAGGCATCTTCTTCATAGTGCAATTGACAATGTCATGTCAAACAGGGTAATTGGATGCAAGACTACAAAGGAAATATGGGATGCTTTGGAGACAAGATGCCAGGGAACTGAATCCATCAAAAAGAACAGGAAGACTATACTCACATAAGAGTATGAGCACTTTGACTCAAAAGCTGATGAGTCATTAACTGATTTATATGATAGGTTTGCCAAACTCTTGAATGATCTGTCACTGGTGGACAAGGAATATGATCTTGAAGATTCAAATCTAAAATTCCTTTTAGCTCTTCCTGAAAATTAGGATTTGAAGTCTACTACCATAAGAGACAATTATGACCTTGCTGAAACTACTCTTGATGAAATTTATGGTATGCTCAAGACTCATGAACTTGAGATGGATCAAAGGAGCAAAAGGCATGGAAGAAAGTCAAAGATAGTTGTAACACCCCCAGATCCGGGGTCAGGGATCCGGGCCGTCACGGTCTTTCTTTCCATAATACCACTTCACTTAATTAATAATAATTAACCTTATGCTGTGACCCCACACTAACACACACCACAACTCGTTATAGTCTCAGAGATGAAATTGAAATAAGTACAAGTCTTTGAATCCACAGTTTAAAAGTTATTACAACCCAAAATGATTACTTGATAAATTTACAGTTAATTGCCATTATCTGCCACAAGTTATAATTATACAATATTTGGTTCCCAAAAGTAGAATGTCTGATCTAGAGGTAGATCTAACTCTGCAGCTATAGCAGCTACGATCTCAACGGGAAGGCGCGGGGAGCTTCCCACGCTCTTGCGATGGGTCTGCTTGAGCCTGGCCATCTTTCCTAACTGTTGTTGTGTGAAGAAGAAATGAAGCAAGAGTGAGCATTACAGCTCGCAAGATAATATATAGTGTTAACAATAATACAAGTATCTGAATGGATACTTACTAGAATCCTTTATCATTTGTAAGGTAATTACTTACTGGATATAAGTTTAAAAGAAGATGAAGTTAACAATTACTTCACTAAACTTATACCATTTTTAGAAATCTACTTGAACTACTACTGTTCAAAGTATAATAAGATTTAAGAGGTCATCCCATAGATGAGACCATAAATTAAAACTTGAATATATTCAATCTTTGAAATATTTTTAAAAGAAATGAAGTTACGAGATACTTCATTCAATGGAAACACCAATAAAACTGTTTGACCCTGTCAATGCTTCGGCAACCACCCATTCGTAGCCTTTCGATCGAAATGCTACGGGTAGTGTTACAGAATTATCCAACTAGATGATGAACTCATTACGGGAGTTTGTCGCGCCAGGAAGACCACTTACGATGATCAGTCGCAGTAGTACAACCCCACCATTTTCTACATGTAGAGGAGAACCTGTCGGATTTACTTGTCAACCGAACACTGGACTCCTAAGGAATGGACCGTCTTAGCGGAACTTCCAGGCCATTTTGGGCCAATATAATAAGGCTGGGCCGGCGCCACTCGACCACTTACACCACTCCTAGTTCAGATGAAATCCATGACTCTGAAACGTAAAGCTCGTCCCCCCTTTCCCCAAGTAGAAACTTATTGATACGGCTCCACCAAGAAGTCGTATCTAGTTGGAAAGGAAAACTCACCGATATTTCCCAGGCGATGCCTGTTAATGGATTAACTTGATCCAAGAATTTTAGTCCCGAGTGTTGGGTAAGTAATCAAAATTCTTTTATCAAGACAACAACCTTGTTGCGAATATAAAACACACCACAGAGCCGGATCCCTCAGGTTTTGAGCGAGTATTTAAATCCCCTTCGAAAGGAGGATCTTAAATATAAAAATGAGTTTTGGGATCCGCTCTAACTTTTAAAAATCATTTTAAAGACTCGAAAACACTTTAAAGAGTGTTTGGAGTAATGCTGATTTAATAAAGTAAATCAGTCCCAATATATTAGAAAATATCTGAATATTATTATTTAAATAAAATTCCCATAAAGAATAATCTTTATAAAAATAATTGAAGTAGATGTTGTAAAACTTATACTTGAAATGACTATTAAATAACCAAAGATATATTTATACGAAAGTAATATCTTTATTTGAATAATCAAAAGTAAGTTTGATTACCGACACATTATTCTTTAATAAAATAAAGAATATTAATTAGTAAATAAATCGGAGTCATAAGCCCTCGAATGAATATTCAAAATAATATTCACTAATAAAATAAACGGAGTGATAAGCCCTCGAATGAATATTCAAAATAATATTCATTAATAAAATAAAGTTGTCGAATAAACCTTATTTGATTCATAGTTTTAAAAACTATTCATATATATATATATAAATATATATATATATATATATATATATATATTATACTCGGGAGCCTCGACTCCCAGTTTTAGAAAAAGTTCACCTTTTGATCCCCTATATTAAGGGTATACGCAAAAACCGCTTATCTCTAGCATAGGTATTATGCAACTAATAAGCATTTGAACCAACAGATATATAATTGAAGAATATGAAACATGCATGCATATATACCATATCACATGCTACAATATATCGCAAGAATTTTCTAATAACAAATATGCATTTATCGCAAGATCATGCATAAACACATGTACATCACAACAACAGTTATACGGGTAAAAAACTTGCCTGAGCGACTGAGGGTGATTAATGGCTTGGGACGAGTCTGGTAACCTATAAACAACACGTGAGTTGGAATTAAACCAAAGTCACTTGTAAATCTATACTTTAACCAAATTAGACTCTAACGCTCGCTTTGCGCTTACTGATTCTCTTAAGTCACTCGAGTACCCTCGGCTCCACCATTTTTAATAATTTAACCATTACGAGTTTTAAGGCGATTACTTCGCGAGTGTCTTCCCAACTGCCTAACACACTTAACATAATTGTTTCATACACTAATTAACCCTTTTTATTTCTTTAACCTATGTTTCAAATAAGGCGAGGGGTAATGTTTCATTCGCGAAACGTCGTTACGTAAAACGACCGTTTCTCCTAAACCGTACATCGGAATCAAACGAACCACATATCAAAACGAAGCTCGTAACATGAACTATCTAAAAATGGAAATGGTAAAAGCCTAGCAGGGAGTTCTCGGGTACTAATGTTATGAACAAAAGCAGTCTAAAGTAAATCGGACATTACGACGGCTATGTTTACGCGATTTCTCAATTTTATACCATTCCAATTCAATCACCAAACAACCCCAATCCATTCATACAATCAAAGTCCACCCATATCACACTACAACAGCCCCAATCAACTCAATATTAATAATTATACTTATTCTTAAACTTGAATTTAAACTATACTTAAATCCTTTAACCAAACCATAAGATTTCAACATTCAATTCACCACCATTCCAACCCAAACTCTAAACAAAAAGCTTCAAGCTACTCTTTACCATAACTATCAAAATTATCCTAATATACAAAGGAAAGCTAGGTTTTGGAGATGATATACCTTCCTTGAAGTGATGTGAGTAGCTAGGAAGCCTTAAGAAGCCTTGAGATGTCTTAGAGATGCTTGGATCTTAAAGGAAAAACAAGAAAAATCAAGTTAAAAACCTTGAAATCACTATTCATTATCTTCTTCATTGATTTCTTGGAGAAGATTGATAATGAATTAGAGGCTTAAACTAATGGGATAGCCCTAACTATGCATAAGGAGTACTAGAGAATTATCTTACCAATTTAGGAAGCTTGGAACTTGGATTTTGAAAATTCTTCTCTTTGAAAATGGAAAAAGCCGAGAGCAAGCTTCTTGGTGAAGAGAAATAAAAATGATTTTTGTGTTTGCTTTGTTTTGTTTTGGTTGGTTGATTTTCTTTTGATTAGTTTTGGTTAATTACCTTATTAACCTTGTCTTTGTGTGGTTATAAACCAACCACATCTCCTTCCTCTTATGTCATGCTTATGTCATGCTTATGATGTCATCTTCCCTTACTTGCCCCCTTATTATTGGTTGGATGACCTCATCATCCCTAACCTCCTTGATTAACTCCCTAATTGTTTTCCTAATGACCGCTGATCTGTTATACTTTCACTTAACTTTCGTTCTCGTTTCTCGTTTGAGGGATCATACCCGGGATCTTATTACTTGGGTTTCCTTAACCTTTCTCAATACATTATATTCCTTTTATGATCCTCTCTTATAATCCTTTAATTTATATCCTTTTTATCCTGTTACCTTATACTCAATTCCTTCCGTATCTAGTGGATTTCCGGGAAAAATCAAAGTGTTTGGAATTGGATTCTGACGATCTTTACATACACTTATATACCATATAAAGTACTGATAAAATCTTAGAATATCCAAAACAGAACCCCTACATAGTGTGGAATGAAAAGTTTTCTCATTCAGTAAAAACACTATTCATAAGGGTTACAAAAAGTTCAAAATTTTGGGGGTTATTACAGTCTCCCCTCCTTAAAAGGATTCCGTCCCGGAATCAAATAGAAACAAATGGGGGTACTTTTCTAGCATTGCGCTCTCTAGTTCCCAAGTTGATTCTTCCACATTATGATTCTGCCATAGCACCCTGACTAGCTTGATTACTTTGTTCCGAAGCACCTGCTCCTTCTTATCGATAATCCTTACTGGCTTCTCCACGTAAGTCAGATCTGGTTGCATATCCACCTGCTCATACTCCACTATGTGTCTGGCATCCCGATGATACTTCCTTAGTATTGACACATGGAACACATTATGAACTTGGTGTAGGTTCGGGGGTCAGGCTATCTCGTAAGCCAACTTCCCAATCCGTCTTAATATCTCAAGAGGTCCAATGTACCTTGGGCTTAGTTTTCCTTTCTTTCCGAACCTCATTAATCCCTTCCAAGGGGATACCTTCAGCAGTACTAAGTCCCCTACTTCATATTCCTTGTCCTTTCGGGCTAGGTCTGCATATTTCTTCTATCTGTCTTGGGCTGCTACAAGCCGCCCTCTGATAAGATCCACTATGTCTTTGGTCCTTTGGACCACTTCGGGTCCGAGCATCTTCCGCTCCCCTACTTCATCCCAGTATAAGGGAGATCGACACCTTCTTCTGTACAGGGCCTCATAAGGTGGCATTCCGATGCTAGCATGAAAGCTAATGTTATAAGAAAACTCGATCAACGACAAGTGATCATCCCAACTTCCTTTAAAGTCTATTGCACAGACTCTCAACATATCCTCTAGTGTCTGGATGGTCCTTTCACTCTGCCCATCCGTCTGGGGATGGTACGCGTACTCATATTTAACTTGGTCCCCACACATTCTTGAAAGCTCCTCCAAAATCTGGAGTTGAATCTGGGGTCTTGGTCTGAGACAATGGACGTTGGGACTCCATGTCGCATCACTATTTCCTTAAGGTAAATGTCCACCAGTCTATCGACTGTGTATCTCTCATTGATAGGAATGAAATAAGCTGACTTTATCAGTCGGTCTATAATTACCCATATGGCGTCATGATTGGCTTTCGTCCTTGGCAAGCCTACAACAAAATCCATCGCTATCTGTTCCCATTTCCATTCGGGAATCTCCAGGGGTCGTAAAAGTCCATTGGGTCTCTGGTGCTCTGCCTTTACTCTTTGGCAAGTCAAACATTTGCTTACCCATTCTGCTACATCCCTCTTCATGTTGGGCCACCAGTAATATTCCTTCAAATCCCTATACATCTTGGTGCTTCCCGGGTGAATGGAATACCTTGAACTATGGCTTTCATCCAAAACCTCGTCTTTAAGTTCTTGAACATTTGGAACCCAAATCCTGTAGGAATACCTCATTATCCCCTTATTGTCTCTCTCAGTATGGATCTCTTCTCCAGTCATTGACTCTCTGCCCTCATTCATCATTTTTTCTTGGCATAATCTAATCTTTTCCAATAACTCTGGCTGCATTGATATCTCAAACAGCTTTTCAGTTTCGGTTCCGGTTACCTTTACTTCTATTTCCATTCTTTCGAAATCCCTTATCAATTCTTCCGAAGTCGTTATCATTCTGAGTCTTTCCTTTCTACTAAGGGCATCAGCCACCATGTTGGCTTTCCCCGGGTGATAAAGAATCTCACAATCATAGTCCTTGATTAGCTCTAACCATCTCCTCTGGCGCATGTTGAGCTCTTTCTGCGTAAATATGTACTTGAGGCTCTTATGGTCTGTGAAAATCTCGCAATTCTCTCCATACAAGTAGTGCCTCCAAATTTTTTAGGGCAAAAACTATTGCTGCGAGCTCAAGGTCATGAGTAGGATATCTAATCTCGTATTCCTTCAGTTGTCTCAATGCATACGCAATCACTTTACCGTGCTGCATAAGCACACACCCTAATCCTTTGTGCGACGTGTCACTATATATCACAAAATCTCCTTTTCCGTCTGGCAATGCCAACACCGGGGCCGTTACCAACCTTTTCTTTAATTCCTGAAAACTGTTCTCGCATTTCTCCGTCCATTCAAACTTCTCTGTCTTACGAGTAAGTCGTGTCAAAGGGGCTGCGATCTTCGCAAAGTCCTGTACAAATCTACGATAGTAGCCGGCCAATCCTATGAAACTCCTTACCTCTGTGGGTGTGGTTGGCCTTTCTTAATTTGAGACCGCCTCTATCTTGGAGGGGTCGACCAATACTCCTTCTTTATTGATCACATGTCCTAAAAACTGTACTTCATTCCGCCAGAATTCACACTTCGAGAATTTGGCATATAATTGTTCCTCTCTGAGTATTCCTAGAGCTATCCTCAAATGCTCTGCATGTTCTGCCTCAGTCCTTGAGTAGATCAAAATATCATCGATAAAAACTATCACACACTTGTCCAAGTACTTCTTAAATACTCTATTCATTAAATCCATGAAATCCGCTGGGGCGTTGGTTAATCCAAAGGACATTACCAAGAACTGATAATGCCCATACCTGGTACGGAACGCTGTCTTGGAAATATCTTCGGGTTTAATCTTTAGTTTGTGATATCCAGTTCTCAGGTCAATCTTGGAAAAATAAACAACATCCTTTAGCGGGTCGAACAGATCGTCTATTCTAGGTAATGGGTACCTGTTCTTATGGTTAGCTTGTTCAACTCTCGATAGTCGATGCACAGCCTCATGCTCCCATCTTTCTTCTTAACAAATAAAACTGGTGCTCCCCACGGAGACATACTGGGTCTTATCATACCCTTATCCAAGAGTTCCTGCAATTGGATAGCTAATTCCTTCATTTCTAACGGGGCTAACCGGTAAGGTGCTTTTGAAACTGGCGCCGTCCCTGGGGCCAACTCAATAGCAAATTCAATCACTCTATCGGGTGGTAATCCCAGAAGGTCTTGTGGGAATACGTCTTCAAATTCGTTGACTACCAAATATCTTGTAAGTTGGGCACCTCCTTCTGCGTGTCCACCACATAGGCTAGGTAGCCCTCATTTCCTTTTCGTAGCATCCTTCTGGCCTGGGCCATAGTCAAAAATTTCTGCGTCTGCCTCTTTCCTCTAAATATAACTTCTTTCTTTCCTGGGATATTTAACTTAACTTTCTTCCCCTTACAGTCTGTCTGAGCATCATTGCTAGATAGCCAGTCCATTCCCAAAATTACATCAAACTCCCCTAATTTAAAAGGGATCAGATCAACACTAAAAGGATTGTTCCCCTATGCCTATCTCACAGGCGGGGTGAATCTGGTTAACAGGATTAATTTCATGATTGGCTATTTCTACTTGTAAGGGTTCTATCAAGGGTTCAGCCTTAAGTTTTAACTTACGCGCAATGTCCTTTGATATAAAAGATTTAGTTGCTCCCGAATCAAATAAAATGTTTGCACTGACTGAATTTAGAGAAAGGGTACCTGCTATCACATCCGAGTCTTTCATAGCATCCTGGACTGTCATGTTGAAAGTCTTCGCTAGTAGGTGGCTTATTGGAGGCAGCCCTGCTGGCTCCTGAAGCTGCTGGTTTGTTCATTGGGCATTCCCTCTTCCAATGACCCGGGCGTCCACAGCTGATGACAAGTGGTGGTTGGAATGACGGCAGGGGCTGACGAAGGGCATTTGTGAGAATAGTGGCCCACTTGCCCACACTTAAAGCAGGTTACTGGCTTTCCCTTACATTCCCCAGAATGCATTCTTCCACAAATGTTACAGGCTGACAATGGGGTCGAGACTGGTTGGAATAGGACATTCTTGACTTCTGGCCGCTCTGGCTCACATTCACTACTCATTGGCCGCTTAAACCCAGTATTCTTTCCCGGTAGGGACACTGCTCCTCGATTAAATCTAGTTGGGAAGCTCCTTCCTGCGGAACCTCCACCCATGCTCATACTTTTCCTCTTTATTCCCTTCTTCTCTCTTTCCTTCTGCATCTGTTCAATTCCGCTTCTACAATTGTTGCCTTTTGCACCAGAGTGGCATAATCTGTAAGCTCAAGGATTGCCACCCTATTCTGAATCCACGGTTTCAGTCCCTGCTGAAACCTCCTAGCTTTCTTTTCCTCGGTGCTCACAAACTCCGGCACAAACCTTGATAACTAGGAAATTTCGCTTCGTACTCTGCTACCGATAATGTTATTCTGCTTTAGCTCCAAGAACTTGAGCTCCATCTGGTTTTCCATAAACCTCGGGAATATTTTCCCAGAAACAACTAACTGAATCTTTCCCAGGTTACAATAGCATCTGTCTCCATGTTTTTCTTGGCCTCCCACCAGTAGTTAGCCTCTCCTTTCAGAAGGTAGGTAGCAAATACAGTCTTCTGTGCCTCATCAGGTACTCAGAATCTCAAAGAATTTTCTCCATTTCCTTTTACCAGGCCCTTGCCTCAACTGGGTCGGCTGATCCGTGGAACTCAGGGGGCTTAAGGGACTTAAAAGCCCTGAAAGAGTTTGCCACAGCATTGTTATTTCCTTGAGGGGGTGGGTTGGGTTGACTGTTCCAAGTTCTGCCTTAGTAGTTGCATGAACTGGCCCATGGGATCCATGCCTGGGTTTGGTATTGGTTGCTCAACCTCAGTTTTCTCCTTCCTCAGCCTCTATCTCAAATCCCTCAACATCATATGTTTCCTCTTCCTCTTCATACAGGGAGTCATCCTGTTCCACATAATCCTCATCTTCGTCTTCACTGTGTTCCTGGTTCCTGTCATCCTGGTTATGGCTTCCCTGGTCCTCAGATCCAGGGTTCGCCCTAGTTCCAATCTTTCTTGGCGGCATGATACTGATAATATAAAAAATATTATTGGGGAAATTCAACGTTAGGTCACAATCATAACACATATGTGCCTTGCACAATTCTATAATGGGGAGAATGTATCTCACAATTTTATTATTTTATGACAGTTCTAATAAGAAGTGCAGTAATAATAATGATAAAAACTAGTGATCTCGTCACTAAGGAACTGAACTGAAAGGAAACAATATATACATAATACGAGAAAATATATAGTTTGATCTGGTCAAAAGTACAACAGTGCTACAACCATCTGTCCCAAAAGTGATACACAAGAGTCTATCTGTCTAGTCAGAAAAAGGGATGCTATATACAAGTCAACTATCCCGGAAATTGGCTCTTACTAAGGCCTCGGCTAACTAGACAACTAACTATCCCATCGTCAGTCCTGAATCACACACCGGAGCGGGTCAGCTCCCATACCCTTTCTATCGCACGACGGAAGATATAGTCGGCCTGCCGCCTGGAGATCCTACCATGCCTGTCCCCCTGGAGCGATCATGAGTCCTCGCTCGGGAGGTGAGCTCTATCCCCGTCAGCTCCCTCCTCAAGGATCGGGTATAGCAGCCCTAGTCTCATAAGCTCGGGTACGCCTACCCGCCCTACCCACCCTCTCCGCAACTCCCTCCTGACCTCATCCAGCCGGGCCTCAGCAACGGCCACTCGGGTCCTCAGTACATCCTGAACATAGCCCTGGGCTAACAAAGACTGCCTATGGGCAGGGTCGAGAGGTGGTAAAATCCAGAGCCGCTGGGGGTGCCTCCTCGGTCTGTCTAGGCTCGGAGTATGGGTCTCTGAGCTGTCATCATAGGGGCTCCAAGATAGTGGTGGAGGGGTAGGAGCTCTGACCACCGGGAGTGTGGGTAAAGGGGTACCAGTGTACACTACCATAGGTCCGACACGCTCCTCAGCTACTGGGACACTCATCCTGGGTCCTCCTCATCTGAAATAGTAATGACCTCTGTCTCTAACTCCTCTGAGGGGTCCTCCTCATCCTCCTCCATCTCAGGCTCCTCCTGATCCTCGACATCTAGCAGTGCCTCATCATGCTCACGCTCGAACATCTTAGGGTCCTCTATCTCATGCGCCTACACATTAAACGAGCTAAGTTACTATCATGATACTTATAAGGGTTCCCGTAAGGGTTTTAACTGTCAGCGCTACTTTAAGTAGTCCGACCATGAACTTGGAAAGAGTTCTTATTATCTTTGTGAGTTTGTTATTATATCGTCGCATCATCTCTGAGGTTTATAACGCTTGGCTCTGATACCATTTCTGTAACACCCCCAGATCCGGGGTCATGGATCCGGTCCGTCACGGTCTTTCTTTCCACAATACACTTCACTTAATTAATAATAATTAACCTTATGCTGTGACCCCACACTAACACACACCACAACTCGTTATAGTCTCAGAGATGAAATTGAAATAAGTACAAGTCTTTGAATCCACAGTTTAAAAGTTATTACAACCCAAAATGATTACTTGATAAATTTACAGTTAATTGCCATTATCTGCCACAAGTTATAATTATACAATATTTGGTTCCCAAAGTAGAATGTCTGATCTACAGGTAGATCTACCTCTGCAGCTATAGCAGCTACGATCTCAACGGGAAGGCGCGGGCGCTTTCCCCGCTCTTGCGCTGGGTCTGCTGAGCCTGGCCATCTTTCCTAACTGTTGTTGTGTGAAGAAGAAATGAAGCAAGAGTGAGCATTACAGCTCGCAAGATAATATATAGTGTTAACAATAATACAAGTATCTGAATGGATACTTACTAGAATCCTTTATCATGTGTAAGGTAATTACTTACAGGATATAAGTTTAAAAGAAGATGAAGTTACCAATTACTTCACTATACTTATACCATTTTTAGAAATCTACTTGAACTACTATTGTTCAAAGTATAATAAGATTCAAGAGGTCATCCCATAGATGAGACCATAAATTAAAACTTGAATATATTCAATTCTTTGAATATTTTTAAAAGAAATGAAGTTACGAGATACTTCATTCAATGGAAACACCAATAAAACTGTTTGACCCTGTCAATGCTTCGGCCAACCACCTATTCGTAGCCTTTCGATCGAAATGCTATGGCAGTGTTGCAGAATTATCCAACTGGATGATGAACTCATTACGGGAGTTTGTCACGCCAGGAAGACCACTTACGATGATCAGTCGCAGTAGTACCACCCCACCATTTTCTACATGTAGAGGAGAATCCTGTCGGATTTACTTGTCAACTCCGAACACTGGACTCATAAGGAATGGACCGTCTTAGCGAAACTTCCAGGCCATTTTGGGCCAATATAAATAAGGCTGGGCCGGCGCCACTAGACCACTTACGCCACTCCTAGTTCAGATGAAATCCATGACTCTGAAACGTAAAGCTCGTCCCCCCTTTCCCCAAGTAGAAACTTGTTGATACGGCTCCACCAAGAAGTCGTATCTAGTTGGAAAGGAAAACTCACCGATATTTCCCAGGCGATGCCTGTTAATGGATTAACTTGTTCCTAGAATTTTACTTCCCGAGTGTTGGGTAAGTAATCAAAATTCTTTTATCTAGACAACAACCTTGTTGCGAATATAAAACACACCACAGAGCCGGAATCCCTCGGGTTTTGAGCGAGTATTTAAATCCCCTTCGAAAGGAGGATCTTAAATATAAAAATGAGTTTTGGGATCCGCTCTAACTTTTAAAAATCATTTTAAAGACTCGAAAACACTTAAAGAGTGTTTGGAGTAATGCTGATTTAATAAAGTAAATCAGTCCCAATATATTAGAAAATATCTGAATATTATTATTTAAATAATATTCCCATAAAGAATAATCTTTATAAAACTAATTGAAGTAGATGTTGTAAAACTTATACTTGAAATTACTATTAAGAACCAAAGATATACTTATACGAAAGTAATATCTTTATTTGAATAATCAAAAGTAAGTTTGATTACCGACACATTATTCTTTAATAACAATTCATATATATATAATATATATATATATATAAATATTATATTATACTCGGGAGCCTCGACTCCCGGTTTTAGAAAAAGTTCACCTTTTGATCCCCCTATATTAAGGGTATATGCAAAAAACCGCTTATCTCTAGCATAGGTATATGCAACTAATAAGCATTTGAACCAACAGATATATAATTCAAGAATATGAAACAGGCATGCATATATACCATATCACATGCTACAATATATCGCAAGAATTTGATAATAACAAATATGCATTTATCGCAAGATCATGCATAAACACATGTACATCACAACAACAGTTATACGGGTAGAAAACTTGCCTGAGCGACTGAGGGTGATTAATGGATTGGGACGAGTCTAGTAACCTATAAACAATTGTGAGTTGGAATTAAACCAAAGTCACTTGTAAATCTATACTTTAACCAAATTAGACTCTAACGCTCGCTTTGCGCTTACTGATTCTCTTAAGTCACTCGAGTACCCTCGGCTCCACCATTTTTAATAATTTAACCATTATGAGTTTTAAGGCGATTCCTTTCGCGAGTGTCTTACCAACTGCCTAACACACTTAAAATAATTATTTCATACACTAATTAACCCCTTTTTAGGTCTTTAACCTATGTTTCAAAGTAAGGCGAGGGGTAATGTTTCGTTCGCGAAACGTCGTTACTTAAAACGGCCGTTTCTCCTAAACGTACATCGGAATCAAACGAACCACATAATCAAAACGAAGCTCGTAACATGAACTATCTAAAAATGGAAATGGTCAAAACCTAGCAGGAAGTTCTCGGGTCCTATGTTATGAACAAAAGCAGTCTAAAGTAAATCGGACATTACGACGGCTATGTTTACGCGATTTCCCAATTTTATACCATTCCAATTCAATCACCAAACAACCCCAATCAATTCATACAAACAAAGTCCATCCATATCACACTACAACAGCCCCAATCAACTCAATATTAACAATTATACTTATTCTTAAACTTGAATTTAAACTATACTTAAATCCTTTAACCAAACCATAAGATTTCAACATTCAATTCACCACCATTCCAACCCAAACTCTAACAAACAAGCTTCAAGCTACTCTTTACCATAACTATCAAAATCATCCTAATATACAAAGTAAAGCTAGGGTTTGGAGATGATATACCTTCCTTGAAGTGATTGTGAGTAGCTAGGAAGCCTTAAGAAGCCTTGAGATGTCTTAGAGATGCTTGGATCTTAAATGAAAGACAAGAAAAATCAAGGTTAAAACCTTGAAATCACTATTCATTGTCTTATTCATTGATTTCTTGGAGAAGATTAAGAATGAATTGGAGGCTTAACTCATAAGATAGCCATAACTATGCATAAGGAGTACTAGAGAATTATCTTACCAATTTAGGAAGCTTGGAACTTGAATTTTGCAAATTCTTCTCTTTGAAAATGGAAAAAGCCGAGAGCAAGCTTCTTGGTGAAGAGAAATAAAATGATTTTTGTGTTTGCTTTGTTTTATTTTGGTTGGTTAATTTTGTTTTGATTAGTTTTGGTTAATTACCTTATTAACCTTGTCTTTGTGTGGTTATAAACCAACCACATCTCCTTCCCCTTATGTCATGCTTATGATGTCATCTTCCCTTACTTGCCCCCTTCTTATTGGTTGGATGACTTCATCATCCCTAACCTCCTGATTAACTCCTTAATTGTTTTCCTAATGACCGCTGATCTGTTATACGGTTCGTAACTTTCCGTTCTCGTTTCTCGTTTCTCGTTTGAGGGATCATACCCGGGATCTTATTACTTGGGTTTCCTTAACCTTTCTCAATACATTATATTCCTTTTATGATCCTCTCTTATAATCCTTTAATTTATATCCTTTTTATCCTGTTACCCTTATACTAATTCCTTCGTATCTAGTGGATTTCCGGGAAAAAATCAAAGTGTTCGGAATTGGATTCTGACGATCTTTACATACACTTATATACCATATAGAGTACTAATAAAATCTCAGAATATCCAAAACAGAACCCCTACATAGTGTGGAATGAAAAGTTTCTCATTCAGCAAAAACACAATTCCATAAGGGTTACAAAAATTCAATATTTTGGGGGTTATTACAGTCTCCCCTCCTTAAAAGGATTCCGTCCCGGAATCAAATAGAAACAAATGGGGGTACTTTTCTAGCATTGCGCTCTCTAGTTCCCAAGTTGATTCTTCCACATTATGATTCTGCCATAGCACCTGACTAGCTTATCTTTGTTCCGAAGCACCTGCTCCTTCTTATCGATAATCCTTACTGGCTTCTCCACGTAAGTCAGATCTGGTTGCATATCCACCTGCTCGTACTCCACTATGTGTCTGGCATCCCGATGATACTTCCTTAGCATTGACACATGGAACACATTATGAACTTGTTGTAGGTTCGGGGGTAAGGCTAGCTCGTAAGCCAACTTCCCAATCCGTCTTAATATCTCAAAAGGTCCAATGTACCTTGGGCTTAGTTTTCCTTTCTTTCCGAATCTCATTAACCCTTCCAAGGGGATACTTTTAGTAGTACTAAGTCCCCTACTTCATACTCCTTGTCCTTTCGGGCTAGGTCTGCATATTTCTTCTGTCTGTCTTGGGCTGCTACAAGCCCTCTGATAAGATCCACTATGTCTTTGGTCCTTTGGACCACTTCGGGTCCGAGCATCTTCCGCTCCCCTACTTCATCCCAGATAAGGGAGATCGACACCTTCTTCCGTACAGGGCCTCATAAGGCGGCATTCCGATGCTAGCATGAAAGCTATTGTTATAAGAAAACTCGATCAACGGCAAGTGATCATCCCAACTTCCTTTAAAGTCTATTGCACAGACTCTCAACATATCCTCTAGTGTCTGGATGGTCCTTTCACTCTGCCCATCCGTCTGGGGATGGTACGCGGTACTCATATTTAACTTGGTCCCCGCACATTCTTGAAAGCTCCTCCAAAATCTGGAGTTGAATCTGGGGTCTCGGTCTGAGACAATGGACGCTGGGACTCCATGTCGCGTCACTATTTCCTTAAGGTAAATGTCCACCAGTCTATCGACTGTGTATCTCTCATTGATAGGAATGAAATGAGCTGACTTTGTCAGTCGGTCTATAATTACCCATATGGCGTCATGATTGGCTTTCGTCCTTGGCAAGCCTACAACAAAATCCATCACTATGTTCCCATTTCCATTCGGGAATCTCCAGGGTCGTAAAAGTCCACTGGGTCTCTGGTGCTCTGCCTTTACTCTTTGGCAAGTCAAACATTTGCTTACCCATTCTGCTACATCCCTCTTCATGTTGGGCCACCAGTAATATTCCTTCAAATCCCTATACATCTTGGTGCTTCCCGGGTGAATGGAATACCTTGAACTATGGCTTTCATCCAAAACCTCGTCTTTAAGTTCTTGAACATTTGGAACCCAAATCCTGTAGGAATACCTCATTATCCCCTTATTGTCTCTCTCAGTATGGATCTTTCTCCAGTCATTGACTCTCTGCCCTCATTCATCATTTTTCTTGGCATAATCTAATCTTTTCCAATAACTCTGGCTGCATTGATATCTCAAAAGCTTTTCAGTTCCGGTTCCGGTTACCTTTACTTCTATTTCCATTCTTTCGAAATCCCTTATCAATTCTTCGAAGTCGTTATCATTCTGAGTCTTTCCTTTCTACTAAGGGCATCAGCCACCACGTTGGCTTTCCCCGGGTGATAGAGAATCTCACAATCATAGTCCTTGATTAGCTCTAACCATCTCCTCTGGCGCATGTTGAGCTCTTTCTGCGTAAATATGTACTTGAGGCTCTTATGGTCTGTGAAAATCTCGCACTTCTCTCCACAAGTAGTGCCTCCAAATTTTTAGGGCAAAAACTATTGCTGCGAGCTCAAGGTCATGAGTAGGATATCTAATCTCGTATTCCTTCAGTTGTCTCGATGCATACGCAATCACTTTACCGTGCTGCATAAGCACACACCCTAATCCTTTGTGCGACGCGTCACTATATATCACAAAATCTCCTTTTCCGTCTGGCAATGCCAACACCGGGGCCGTTACCAACCTTTTCTTTAATTCCTGAAAACTGTTCTCGCATTTCTCCGTCCATTCAAACTTCTCTGTCTTACGAGTAAGTCGTGTCAAAGGGGCTGCGATCTTCGCAAAGTCCTGTACAAATCTACGATAGTAGCCGGCCAATCCTATGAAACTCCTTACCTCTGTGGGTGTGGTTGGCCTTTCCCAATTTGAGACCGTCTATCTTGGAGGGGTCGACCAATACTCCTTCTTTATTGATCACATGTCCTAAAAACTGTACTTCATTCCGCCAGAATTCACACTTCGAGAATTTGGCATATAACTGTTCCTCTCTGAGTATTCCTAGAGCTATCCTCAAATGCTCTGCATGTTCTGCCTCAGTCCTTGAGTAGATCAAAATATCATCGATAAAAACTATCACAACTTGTCCAAGTACTTCTTAAATACTCTATTCATTAAATCCATGAAAGCCGCTGGGGCGTTGGTTAATCCAAAGGACATTACCAAGAACTCATAATGCCCATACCTGGTACGGAACGCTGTCTGAAATGTCGCTGGTGCACCACACAGACCAAAAGAAACTCGTCTGAAGGTGAAAGTACCAAATGGACAAGTGAAGGTAGTCTTCTCCTGATCTTCTGGGGCAATACAAATCTGATTGTAAACCGAATAGCCATCTTGAAGACAATAATACTCATGAACAGCTAACCTGTCAAGCATCTGATCAATAAAGGGCAATGGAAAGTGGTCCTTCCTAGTGGCTTTGTTCAGCTTCCTATAGTCCATGCAGACTCTCCACCCCGTGACTGTCCGTGTAGGAATAAGCTCATTCTTCTCATTTGCTACCATAGTAATTCCACCTTTCTTTGGCACACATTGAACCGGGCTTACCATGAACTGTCAGAGATAGGATAGATGATCCATGCATCTAGCCACTTCATAATTTCCTTCTTCACTATTTCCTTCATGATAGGATTAAGTCTTCTTTGTTGCTCGACTGTAGGCTTGCTACCTTCCTCTAGCAGAACTTTATGCATACAGTAAGAAGGGCTGATTCCCTTGATATCTGCTATAGTCCATCCAATTATCGATTTGAACTCTCTCAGAATTCTCAAAAGCTTTTCCTCAACGCTACCTGAAAGGTCAGATGCAATAATAACAGGCAGAGTAGATGCATTACCTAAAAAAGCATACCTCAAATATTCAGGTAAAGGCTTAAGCTCAAGAGTAGGAGCTTCCTCAATAGAAGGCTTGAGGCGTTTAGG